>NW_027532406.1:12899994-12910388 GCF_008692635.1 Crocuta crocuta
CTGTTAAAGAGAAAGAAGACCAAGCAGTTAGACGAGTTAGACTAAGGCAGGAGGTTTACATAAAGGATAGGAGATAAGGGAGTGAGATAGGCTGTCTTAACGTTCCATGTGCACTTTGAGCTGGCAATTCTGCCTCTACAAATATATAAGGAGACAGTCATGGGTATGTGCAGAGCAACAAGAATTTCATACAGTTTTGGGAAAACAGAAGTAACCAAAATGTCCAACCATAGAAACACCTCTACGATAAAACATAACGCAGGCAGGATGAAACAGTGTAGAACCTTTTAGGACACGGAGACACTGTTGCAATACATCTGCACAACTTTAAATCAAGAAGGCAAAACGTTAGATTTTGTTTTTATGGAGAAAAGGTATATGCATATGAATTGTCTCTGCATATATGATATACACTGGCATACAGATATATCAAAGTGCTAACAGCAGTTATTTCTGGGTGCGAGGAAGAGAAGCAGCTTACGTTTGTCTCCTTTTTGTTTGCAATGCCTGCATTTTCAATATGAACATGGATAGCATGGAGAATAATAAAAACAACAGCAATGAAAGTTATTTAATAAGAAAAGAAATGGAGACTGGGGTAAACAGTTCACTGGATGCTTGCCGACCACATTGTACTTGATCCAGTAGGCATGAGGGTTTTGAAGAAAGGAGGGCTACAGGCTGAAAGCCAATATTTTAAAAGGGTCAGAAGCATAAACATGTTAGAAATTACTGAAAATTTAGAAAGCAAGTGGAGAGGTACAAAGGAAGAAATTTTGCGGCAAGGCACGACTCTGGGATTTCAGGGAAGAAAGAAGGCCACTTCAGCCCAGCACACTAGGTGGAAACACACAAGGTGAGGCAATCAGGAAACCCAGAAATGGCAGCACTGTTTGCTCAGCCCCTACAGTGCATGAAGCACATCGTAAAGGCTTTGGAAACCCACCATTATTCCAGTCTGTCCTAAATAAATATATTTATTAAAATGGGGTAAAAGTCCAAACCTTAGCTTTTCTCTGCAGTGACCTGTACAAACTATAGACTTAAACACATAATGCTGGAGGAGAGAAGGGGAGTGCATCTTTGACATTTAGGAAAATTAATGTTTTGCAATAAAACCTCACATTTGAAGTACTCTAAAAGATAAACGAGCTGTTTGGAAGAATCAGCGTCAACACTAAAGAGAATTAAACCTAAATGCCCCAATCAAATATCTGCTCACAAAACCCCCTGGAAAAGTCACATCAAATCACATGTAGGATGTATGTGCTTTGTGCTCCGAGGTGATGCCATCGTGATAGCAGCTATAATAACGGCCTGCAGTCAGTAACCATGCAGCGGCTCGAGAGATGAGAGGTGGAAAGCAAACAGAAACATTTTAGAGTTACAAGAGGAGGGAAGCATTATGTATCTCCCGTTGGAAGGGGAACTGTTGAATCGAACCTCATTTTAAAGCATATTAGAGGCACGGAGTCAATGTTGCACTCCTATCCCCAAATGCAAAAAGATTTATTGCTCCAAGTTCATCAATCCATCTATGATACCAGAAATTAATGGGTTTGCAAAAAGCCAAGGCTCCCTAAAAGACTTTCTCTAGTAGTCCCCAGGTATGTAACCAGAAACTAAAGGTGAGATACACGTGTGCGTGTGTGTGTATCCACTGGAAGCCACCTCCTGTTTGATATATATATATATATATATAGACAGAGAGAGAGAGCAAAGGATTCAGACTTCAGCTAAACTTCTTTCATCTTTGGTTATCTATCCATCATATGGTGACCATCACAGATAGTTCATTGTGAAATTAATATTTCTCATTAATGAAGTAATAAATAATGAAACTAATGAAATAATAAAATGAACTTATGGGTTGATTGCTTTCTCCATCATGGTCTTTTTACCATAGATATGACCACAGAGTATCTGATTAAAGACAAAATACCAGAAAAACAGAAAACAAAAACAAACGAGAAAGCAAGAACAGCTGGAGTCCAGGAGGATGACAATGCTTTAAACTAACACATATGATAATCTAGGGAATACCTGTCAGTCTTTATCTTATTTGATCAGAGCAGGTTAAACAAGTTAGACACCAAGCTGGTATTCAACTGTGGACACTTATTGAGGCAAAACTCAACTGGTGCAAATGCTATAGTACACAACTATAGGAACGACAGAAGCTACAAAAGTACAGCACTGGCATTGAGCCATAGAGACTCCTGCCATCTTAGTTGACAATGATGTTCATTAGATAATAGTCTACTTTAACACTATTGTTTAAAAAAAAAAACAAAAAAAAACCCCAGGTGACTAAAATTCAGGAGTAGTGGCTGAATAACATATTTTCCCTCCTTCTTGCTCTGAGAAGTAGAAGTCCAGACCATACAGCTGGTATTAGACAGAGAGTCTTATACTTTAGTCAGTGTTATGTTCTACCTGTAGCCTGCCAAGCCCAAAGGATGTGTATCGCAGTCTCTCTTCCACTGGAAGCCACGTCTTGTTTGGGTCTAGGTTTCTCAGCCCAGATGAGCTCATAAAATATAAATGGGTAAGCAGGTATAAAGGAACACTCAAAGTGGATCCTAAGATGAGTAACCAGGATGGTGAGGGATCTGTCATTAAGGAGAAGGAAAATGTCCTGTTCAAATCTTTAGAACATCTTGGATACAGACTCTTGGAAGTGTGAACTCACTCCTGCCAAAGGTCCTTTGGGCTTTCACTTTACAGTGACATGAAGCAACCTTGTGAGGAAACAGTCATGTTGGCCCTTGGACAGCATGCTTGTCCAGTGTTAACTGTACCATGATGAGCTTCTTTAAAGAATGTGTGGTTCATACAACAATACTGTCAGAGGGACCTGCAAGAAAATCCTTTAGAGAGTACCTTTACAAATTTTTGATAGAATCCATATGTAATTGATTTCTATTTTGAACTCAAGGATACTGTAAAGGCCAGATCTGTTTCAGTGAAGGGCCCATCTGTAGGGATTCCTCATGATATTCATGACTAGAATAATTCAGCAATATATCAAGCAATATAACTTCACAAGTTTCTACCTTAAGGAAAATAGCACAGCTAACCCAGAAATGGAAGTCAAAATATAAACAGCAAATACAACATGAGACTGCTTGGTATACATACAAAGTTTACATCTAGGAAGGAAGGAAGGAGGCAGGAAGGAAAGGACTGTCATAATAATCAGCATGTCTTCAACCCTAGTAAGTTCATTAGATGTGTTAGGTGAAAATTCCTCATTATGATAAACCATCAGCACCTTAGCCTGCTTCATAATGGAGACATTTAAACTGTTTTCTTCAAAGCAGAGCAAGAACCCTGACCCCATCCACACCCCAGGAAGCAGCTTGACATATCAAACTCAAAAGAGATCTGAAATAACCATCTGAAACACAAGGTCTCCAAGATTTCCAAGCAAAGATTATAGTTAATTTCTGACTAAACATACTTGAGAAGTCATTTACACTACTGGGCACTTATAGCCCAGCTTATTTTGACAAAATTTTCAAGAGGAAAAAAGTTATACAACATAAAAAAATATCTATATGTAAAGACACTTACAAAACATACATATATTTTATATTTAATATATACATAATTTGTATATATGTATATGCATATATACATGTATATATAATATATACACATAATATATTTATAATATATTTTAAAATATGATACATATGTTTTATATAATATATACACATTATATATACACAATATATACACATATAGAATATATATTTGATATATTATATATGCATATTCTATATGCATAATTTATATATACATATTTCTAATATATTTAATATATGTTACATATTTAATATATAATATATGCATATATTTTATGTATATATACACACAATATGTAATAGATATATTAAAGCAAAAACCAACAATAACCAAAACATGGAAAGAGCCTAAGTGTCCATCAACGGACGAATGGATCAAGAAGATGTGGTTTATCTATACAATGGAATACTACATGGCAATGAGAAAGAAGGAAATCTGGCCATGTGTAGCAACATGGATGGAACTTGAGGGTGTTATGCTGAGTGAAATAAGTCAGGCAGAGAAGGACAAATACCATATGTTTGCACGTATAGGAGGATTAGGAGGAACTTAATGGAGGACCGCGGGGGAGAAGAAGGGGGGAAATAGTGGGGGAGAGGGAGAGAGGCAAACCATGAGAGACTCTTGAATGCTGAGAACAAACTGAGGACTGATGGGTGTGGGGGGGAGGGGGGGGGATGGGCATGAAGGAGGGCACTTGTGGGGATGAGCACTGGGTATTGTATGGAAACCAACTTGACAATAAACTATTTGTAAAAACAAACAAACAAACAGAAGGATTTTAATAACCATCTTCTATTGAGGCAGGTAGTAATCAGAATAAACCTTGCCCTAAACTAGACCATTTGACTCAGGAAGTTCAAAAGGGACAAATAAACTAATATCATACCACACAGCTCCCTATCATATAGAAACTCCTTCTCTCAGTAACATGGTGAAAACACTAGGACTTCAGTATCACAAATGCTGCCATTGACACTAGCTAATTATTCCCCAGTAGATCTTCTAAAAAATCCAGGGAGATAAAGCAAGGTACACACTATTACACTGATTTTACATCCAAGCAACCTGAAGGTACAAACACCTGCTGATTATTCCAGGGAGTGACAGATCTGCAAGGCAGGTAGAGCCAAGATTCTCCTGCCCTCCCATCCACTGCTCTTTCAACCCTCATGCTGTCTATTCCCCAAAGTACAGTAAAATCCGAGCACCAGAAGGGACAGGGGAAGCCACACTTTCTCAGTCTGATGGGCCTTTAGAAGCAGAAATTGAATTGAGGGAACCCCCATCATTAAATTCAGCTGTACCCACACCCACATCCTTTGGTCTCTTTTCTCAATTTCAGCTCAGACACTTCTATCTTTTCTTTCTTTTTCTAGAGACACATTTGGAGATGAAACCATTCATAACTGCCCATCCACAGACAGTTTGTGGCAGCATAATTGACAATGAGTCTGCTGCAAAAAAATAAAAATGCTGTTTTAATAACCTTGGCCTAAAATACATTCTGTTGTATGCCTCAAAGGGTTTCAATAAAAAGTCAACCTGTAGAGACATATTTTCTTGGCTTAAACAACAATCCAAAGCATATAAATGTAGTCCAACTATAATGACATATTTATAGGCCAATAAAGCTTACTCTGCAGCTTTCATACTTCACTTAAAGGAACTCTGTAAGAAGCAGTGTTATATAAAATAATTTGATTTTTTTCAAACTATAGCCCAAGGAATAAAAAATGCAAGTCTGCTATGTTTAACCGATAGTGTTTATATTCCTTAGTTGCTAAAAATTTCATAAAATGAAATAATTCTTCATTTGACTACTTCCAACTGCCATACCAAATATGGATATCAAGTCCACTTTATTACAAAAGCTAAGTACTGTAATTCTAAAGACAAAAATAAATAACTAGAAGCTTGTGTAGTGAATGATTTAATCAACCCGATTCTTCTGGAAAAACAGGTTCCTGTGTTCGTTATGCTTATGAATAATACATTCCTTAACCCCTCTATTTTAACACAGTTCTTTCTTCTTTTTTTTTCTTTTTCTATAAACTTCAGTATGAAACTGTTTGACAGAAGGTAAAACATCTCACTGAGTAAAGTCATAATTTGAATCGGTTTCATACTGAACTTTCTTTCTTTGAAAAGGACAAAGAGGAGGGAAGGGGATGAAGGCGCTCCAACACATCTCAGGAGTGTTTTTGAAGATTGTTGGCTTTCCCACTACCTAGATGTGTCATGTTATCACCAGTCATTTAGAATCTTAAACGAAAACTGCAGAGATTTTATAAAAAGCAAACATGATATCCGCAAATATTGTCCTTGAAGGGGAAGGGGATAAAAAAATAAGAGCTGTGATTTGAATCAGAGCAGTTATTGGAAGCTGCCATTTGGGGCAGAGTTTCTCTTTGCAGAGTATTAATTTGTTGGCAGGCACACATTTGTGAGAACGTTCTTGTTTTTTTTACTATTCAGAGAGGGACAGGAAGTGACACAAACTGGGATTAAAGGGAGCTTATTCTACCTAAACGTTGAGCAAGAAGAGTTCCTTAATTAGCTTTTAGAAGTTAGAATCCCTTCTTTAAGAGTCAACCTAATTAGTTTGTTGTTATTGATGTTTTAATGTGATGAAATACTTCAGTTAAAAAAATAACGTACGGGAGTTTTATTTTAGCCACAGAAAGGTGAGATCTTTCCATTCTTTGCTTACTTCCACCAGAAAAAAAAGGGGGGGGTCTTAAGTAATCTCAGAGTTCATCTTCTTTCTTTGGTAAGAACAATGAGGAGTTGGAAGTGGAGGAAAAACCTAATAAGTGTGTGAACTTCCATTAACAATGTGGTATTGGAAGTGGTTTCAGTGTGGCCAAGAGAAAGAGAGATAAGAAAACCACTGTGCAGAAAGAAAAGTACAGACAACAAATATTTTGATGTTGCAGACAGAGAAAGGAAGAGGTTGAAGAGAAAGTTGCTGGGACAGGAATGCGTACAGCAAATGACACCCCCTATCTCCCCAATATAAATCCTAACAATGTAGACTTGTAAACCTTAGATCAGGCAGATAATGGAAACTCATTACATTAAGGAAAGTTTTTGTTTCTCTTTCCACATTATTACAACACAGTGTGCATTCCAATTACAAAAGCTATTTGTCTCAAATTCCCCACAGTTCATACCAACTGAGTAGAATTTCAAGGCCCCAAATTCTATCCTTAAAGGGGTATTTTACATTAAAAAACAAAAAAGGAAAAGTACATGGTGTTTCTTGTTCACCAGAGGAGAGCCTCCCAATCAAATCTCCTGTTGATTATTTTCCCTTCCTCAGCGCTAATTGTAGTGCTGTTTCCCANAAAAAAAAAAAATTAGAATCACCTAGAAAGTCTTTTATCAGTACACATTCCTTGGCCTTGTCTCAACCTCAGTGAATGAAGAATTTGGGGAAGCTGGACGTGGCACTCAGTATTATTTTCCAAATTCCCCTGGTGAGTCTAATGAACAAGTAAGTTGAAAACCACAGAGTAGTTTGAATATTCACGATAAATCAATTTCTTCTGCAATCAGTTATTAACAAATAGATCATGGACATTTTTTAGAATTCAGTAAGATCAAACCCTCTAAATCTTTTGCTAAGATTAAGAGATTGAGTTTCTTTTCATATTCATTAATAAACTATCAATTTTAAACAGAAAACAACTCCGCTATAAATACTCTTGTTTATATGTGCGACATCAAGCTTAACCATCTACACATCCTTTTGTCCCCTGTGGGTTTCCTGTTTAGGTTTTTATTAGTAACAGTATATTCCATAACTAAAAAAAAAAATCAAACAAACAAAAGAAATGTTTTAATGTTAAGGAAAACATAAGACAATAGCCATAAAACTTAGATCATACATTAGGAAAATAATACAATAGATATATTATTCAGCATTATCACAGGTCAGAAGACTGGTCATTTGTGTTCATAAAATTGGGAAGTGTGCTAGGATATACAGGAAATTTAAGTAAGAAATCGATTTATTGGCTTTATAATAAAACCACCAGATTAAATAATTTTCTCTAAATGTGCACATGACAGGCTGCCATGTCCAAAATACTACCGCCTGACATCCATCAAAAGATGACAGGAAACTGTTAGTCATTGACTCAAACTGCAAGAAAATATTAATATGATTCCCAAAGCACAGTATGGCTCATCACAAATCAAAATCTCATGAAAGACAGTTACTGGTGTTATGTAGTCTTTTTATGCCAATTAAATAAATTGTCTAGGTTTGTCGTAATAGTTAAATCCTAGGTTAAAAAAACAGGAAGTTGTCACATTAAAGCATAAAATAGGGCTATGAAAATCAGCATTGTGCCAGAATGAAAGAAAAAGATGCCTTAATATGTTAAAAGTGAAGTTCCTCTTTGCCTAAAGAGGAAATAACTAGTCTAAATCAGAGGTCAACAACTTTGGTCTTGAGCAATGTTAGGAGAGTAAGTCACTGAATGCCACAGGAACATACAACCAGAAGGAAGGGGAGAAAAAGAAAAGGAAACAAAAAGGCACTGGAGAAGAAAATGTCAAGAAAAAGCAATAGAATTAATTATGGAGCCCCTCCTATACACCAACCATCACTGTGCAAAACCCTTCATATCTTACTTTTCAGTGACCCTGTAAAGTTCCCACATTTTTCAGATGGGGAAACTGAGGCTAAGAGGTTAAACAAATTACCCAGAAAACAGTTCACAAGCAGGAGAGTCAGGATCCAAACACTGATTAGAAAAACTACTACAACTCTTAAGGTCTCCTTTAAACTTACAGTGGAATAAGGGAAAGAAGGAAAGAAAAAAAAATACATTCATGGTGATCACCAAGTGCTAAAAGCCCAGGGAAATCTATGCCATGAGTTGCTAACCAGTGGCTTCTCCACACTGACACTGCTCTCCTGCTCCACACGAAGTAACTCACCTCTCTTCCTCACTTCACTTTCCACCCAACATAAAAACATGAAATGCTGGCACAGTATTAACAGATGTCATATTTTCTACTTAGAACAAATATTTAAACTCTTCATTAGTTCAATTTCAGGTGCCCTAATTAAGTCTCATGCCTCCACACCAACTGGAAGCTTCCTGAGGTCACGTGTGCTATTCCCCAGGTTCTGGCACAGGGTTCCACACAGAGAAGGCCCTGCGATCCGGCAGGTAACATCCATCCCTTACACACCCAGGCTACCTGTCCATACGTGTTCCTAGGACCCTTTGAGGTTAAAGGAATCTTATGTATATGTAAAATTATATATACGGCAGGTTTCCAGAAAAGTCTATGAACAAAAAAAGTAGGTTACTGTATCCGCCCACATGTTAGATTTGGAAGTACAAATTCTATTTACCAAGGTCGGCCTTTTCCTTGAGAACGTCTTTGAAGTTGAGCCCACTGTTGAGGGTTGACTGCCTGTACTTCAGCAGGGCTTCCTTCTGTCCATTCCTTCCCAATGCCTCGGTTTTCACCGACCCAGCCTGGAGGCCACACCTCCACTTGGAAAAATCGGAATGTACCCACTTGACCAGGTCTTCAAGCTTCACGATTACCTTTTCGGAAACAGCAATGACTTCATCCTACAAGAGGTGGTCAGGGAAGAACAAAAATATTATTGGTGGTTGAGAGGCAAATGATAAATTCTCAACAAAGCCCATCTGAAATATCATTTGAGTGGTTTAGCCTTAAGCGAGCAAACAATATGTTTTTTGGTGACACAACATCTCTAATAGCTCACTTCACTTCAGTGGGTTTTCACTGCTAGCTGTCTAGTTGAAAAATAATTTATAAGGTATATTTGTTATATGATTAGAGCAGTAATTCTAATAGCCATTTTTAATGCCAGTTGCCAAAGCCCATGCTGCCTATCGGACCACTTGGGTGAAAGCTAATTTTTAGGTGCAGTTAATTGCAAATGTAAAAAGCAAGAACTAGGTGACTAATGGTTAGCCTGCCTCTATATAAATGATCTAAGTAAATCTGGGATTCTTGGAACTCTGACTCACCCCCAAATTCCTATGTTTATGGTACATTTTCCCTTGGCTTATACACAAATATTGAATTTAACTTTTGTCCTAAAAATTAAATAAAACTGTGATGTAATCCCAAAAGAAATACTTCATAAATGTTATGTGCTTCCCACTGAAAGAAACTTACACATTCTCATGTTTCTTAAAAACTTTGTAAGTTGAGAAATGAACTGATTTTTTTTCTTTTAATACATATGGGGTAAGAGGAGAGAGGGTCAGTGAGGAGAAAGCCTTTGAATCTAAAGAAAAGTAGCTGAAACTTAAGTTTCTCCTATGGATCATAAATTTGAATTTTAAGCATTTCTAATTGCTTCCAGGAAAGAACCAACTTTTCTGACTCAGAATTAATCGAGCAAGATATTTAATAGATATCCATCCATGGAGTAAAGGAGGGGCTCTCCTACCCAAAGATTCTTTGGAAAAGGCTTAAGAAGATCATCTCACTGGGTTTTAAGTTAAATTATTTGAAGCATTTGACATTTCAACTTGAACCGACTTCTTTCATTTCTTTTACTTCACATTTCTAAAGAAAAGCTTAGCTGTGAAAACCCCCAGGCTTACAAAATCTTAAAAATATTTTTGACAAACAACAACAGGAAGATGTCTCTAAGCTATTAAACAAAAGGAATTCATAAGTGATTTTGGCTAATTTTGCTGTTAAACATGACTCTTTCCTCCTTCTCTGCCACCTCTACACACACACACACACACACACACACACACACACACACACACAGCACTGCACACATC
>NW_027532406.1:12910904-12938286 GCF_008692635.1 Crocuta crocuta
AGTGAGGAGAAAGCCTTTGAATCTAAAGAAAAGTAGCTGAAACTTAAGTTTCTCCTATGGATCATAAATTTGAATTTTAAGCATTTCTAATTGCTTCCAGGAAAGAACCAACTTTTCTGACTCAGAATTAATCGAGCAAGATATTTAATAGATATCCATCCATGGAGTAAAGGAGGGGCTCTCCTACCCAAAGATTCTTTGGAAAAGGCTTAAGAAGATCATCTCACTGGGTTTTAAGTTAAATTATTTGAAGCATTTGACATTTCAACTTGAACCGACTTCTTTCATTTCTTTTACTTCACATTTCTAAAGAAAAGCTTAGCTGTGAAAACCCCCAGGCTTACAAAATCTTAAAAATATTTTTGACAAACAACAACAGGAAGATGTCTCTAAGCTATTAAACAAAAGGAATTCATAAGTGATTTTGGCTAATTTTGCTGTTAAACATGACTCTGTCCTCCTTCTCTGCCACCTCTACACACACACACACACACACACACACACACACACACACACAGTACTGCATACGTTACTCCAAAGCAAACAAAAAAGGGTTTATTAAGATAAGCTTCACACAATGAGAAATCCTGGATTTCATTTTTAAAAATGTTTTAAGGTAGGATCTAAAATTTCACTTTTCCTCATCTAGTTCCAAGCTGCTTCTGAGAACAAAGTTTGTCAGGCAGCAGCAAAATAAATACTCTATCAAAAATGAAAAGTAAAACTTTCGTAATGGAGTCCTTTCTCTTATCATGATTAAATATGAACTTCCCCTGAATGGGACCCAAAGTGGAAACTGTTTTTATCCTCTGCTCCTGAAAAAAAAATTCAATACTTTACAAACAATGGGGCCTATTACACAGTACCATTTCAATGGATGATTTCACTCAGACTCACTACACCATCTTCTTGAAATAAAAGATCTGTAGTTGTCACGCATTTTATAGCTATTACATGCTGATTATTAAATGTCAGAATGAAAATTCAGGCTGGGTATTGTTTCAAAGCATATGGGAACAGCTTCTGGACAGGACACACCAGAAATCAAGTTTAGAATATACTGAAAATAATTAAGTATCATGGTATAGAAGTCTCAACATTAGCAAAGATGGAATTTGGCAACAACGTTACCAAATATGGTTCCTTAGAAGAGACAAGTTTGGAGATGAGTGTTATTTTCAAATAGCGCTATGATCAAATGATTATCATGTCAATTACCAGTTGCTTCAGATCTTTTCCAAGAAATGGCATGACTAGTGCTGGCTGGCTTACAACGCCCGCCAAACAAACAGTTTATTAACCAAGAGAAAATACAATCCTTATGATGTCACTGAAGAATAAACCCATCTTTCAAGATTCAGTCTATAGATTTTGTTCTCCCTTCTTTTTTCTCTCTCAGAAACAGACTTTATGAACATACACACATATATAAAAACAAATGCAGGAATTCACATAAACACGCATAAGCCATAAACCCAAGTTTGGATTAATTGTGAAACCACCAGTATGTTTTACTGTGGATTCACAGAGAAACTGGCCCTGCAACACTGTCAAATGCCAGGATTTAGAAGGAAATCTGATAAGCGGAGGAGGGGGAAGCAGCAGACCAACCCAAAAAACAAAACAGCTAACATATATATAGAAAATGTCTCAGGAAACATTGCTTTGTACACACAATGGCATAAATCACATGTTCATATTTACTATTCTGAGCAAGCTTTGACTGAAGTTCCTAATACTCACCGTTCTCAGTCAAGCCTCTATGTCTAAGAAAAGAATTTCAATAAGCTCATCTCATGATTACATTAGCTCGCTGCAAACCGAGAATTAGCACTGGATAAATATTGCTGATTTACTCTAATACAACACAAAAGGAACACAAAGAAATACACTTTGTTATTCTATTAATGTACCTTGGCTTTTCAATTAACCCAGTTCCTGATCAATATTTATGTAGTGTTGAGATGCTATCGAAGCCCATATCCCCTTTCATCATTGTTTTAAATGGCTGTGTCTGTAATTTGGATTTTGTGTCTACCACTGTATAAAAAACAGCTTTTTCAATCATAGAAATCTTCTATGTCGAAGGAAAGGATCTAGTGATAAAGTCACAAGCTAGCCTGACTGTGTATTGCTGGTCTTTGGACATGGTCTAAAAATTGGAAAACTTTGCACAAGGTATCCAGACTTCCATGTTTTCATAAAATGAAATGGAATGAAATAGTAAAATAGAGATATCTGCCAACAAACAAACAAAAACAACGTCCCCCCAAAACAGTTGAAAGTGGGCGCTTTCTTTAGATAAGATGCAAGATTTCCAATCGACCATTGACACTATCCCTCCCTATTCCCTTACCTGCCTGCCCCCACCCCCACCCCGGGCAGCCAAACAACATTTAAACCTGCACACCCTGATATATTCCACCTCCTTCATTTTATTGATGAGGACAATAAGGTTCAGTGTCACTACATATCCTCATACCAACTTCCAATAGAACTTAGACAAGAATCCGGGTTTCCTATCTGCCCACATAGTAATCATTCCTGACTCTGGAGTCTTCTGCCTGGGTTCAAATCCCAGGGTTGTAATTATTCACCATGGAGCACTGGGAAACTTCTTTAACCTCCCGTGCTTCAATATTTTGTATGTATGTAGAAACAAAGGATAATACCATCTACCTCTTATGGTAAATATGAGGATTAAATGAACTAACATAATGAAGTGGTATGTCAGAGCCAGCTACCATTTTTAATTGTCCTGTGTCCTCTGCATTGGTGTTTTTCAAAGCGTGACATGCAGAGATGAGTTTAGATGGTTCACGGGTAAACTTCACACACACACACACACACACACACACACACACACATATTACTCATTGCTTATTTATTTTTGTGGTTACTTTCCATTTATGGGAAAGTGGTACTGGTTTTCCATTTATAGGAGATTTAGAAAGTTTCCTCTTTAAATAAATTTAAGTTAAAAAATAGGTCAATTTGAACAAAACCATTAAGTAAACCCAGGACATGTGGGTATGGGAAAAAAAAAAAAGAGTTAAGATGCTATGATAATTACTTAAATTTGGGACAGTGTATTATGTCAGTGGTTCTCAAAGTGTAGTCCAGGAACCCTGGGGAATCCCCCAGACTACTTCAGGTGGTCCATAGAATCAAAACAAAGATCATAATAATACTAAGACATTATTTGCTTTTTTCAGTCTTATTCTCTTTCAAGTGTATAGTGGGGTTTTCCAGAGACTATATGACATACGGTAAGGCAAGAGAGTAAATGCAGAAGCAGATATGAGAATCCAGCTGTCTCTATTAAGCTAGACAGTAAAGAGCTTACAAAAATGTAAAGCAATGCATTGTTTTTACTTTTTGTTTTTGAAAATATGATTAATTTTCATTAAAATGTGGCAAATATATAACGGGTTTATATTGCTGTTCTTATTTTTGAAATTAGCTTACAGTAAAATTTCCTGTTTTGGTATATAGTTCTATGACTTTTAACACATGGCAACCACTGATCTGTTCTTGCTATCTTTTTTCTCTTTTCCAAATGTCATATAAATTGAATCATACCATCTGAAATCTTTTGAGACTACTTCTTTCACTCAGGATAATTCCTGTGAGATCCTTCCATGTTGCTATATGTATCAATAGCTTGCTCCTTTTCACTGCTGAGTAGTATCCCATGATATGGATGTGTCACAAAATTGTTTATCCATTCGCCCATTGAAGGACACTGGGTTGTTTTCAACTTTGTGTATTACAAATAGAGCCACTATAACTAGATAGGTTTGTGTGTGTGTGTGTGTGTGTGCGCGTGCATGTGTGTGAACATACATTTTCAATTCTCTAGAATACTCAGGAAAGGGATTGCTGGGTAAGTGTATATCCAATTTTGTAGAAACCATTTTCCAGAGTGGCTGTACCATTTTGCATTCCCACCACCAATGGATGAGACTTCCAGTTGCTTCTCATCCTTGCCAGCACTTGATACTGTGTTTGTTAGTTAACTTATTATTGCTATTCTAATATATGTAGTGGCTTCTCATCATGTTTTAAATTTTCATTTCCCTAATGACTAATGATGTTGAACATCTTTTCAGGTGTTAATTTTTCATCCGTATATCCTTTTCAGTTAAGTGTGGGTTGAGGTCTTCAGGCTCATTTCTCAAATTGGGTTGTTTGTCTTCTGACCATTGAGTTTTGAGAATTCTTGTATCTACTGAATACAGATCTTTTGTCTGATATGTGTTTTGAAAATATTTTCTCCTATTCGGTAGCTGACTTTCCATTCTTCTAGTGGTGTCTTCAAGAAAACAAAAGTTTTAAATTTTGATCAAGTCCAATAAATCAGCTTTTTTATTTGAATTGTGGCTTTGCTGCTTCATCTATGAACTCTTTGCCTAATCCCAGCTCACAAAAAGCTTCTATGTTTGCTTCCCAAAATTGTGTAGAAGTATGATCCATTTTGACTTAATCTTGTATAAAGTTTGAGATTCAGTTTGACATTCAGTTGTTTTTACATATGGAGGTCATATTATTATTTTTAAATGAATTGCCAAGTATTTTAAGTTATTTCTTAGACTTATAATTCAGTAAATATCAATAGATATAACCCACATAAACAAAAGCTCTTCAGTGCCCTCAATAGTTTGGGTGCAAAGGGTCTTGAGTCCAAAAACTGAGAACCATTGGGTCGTATCACAAAACCAAGGCCTTTTCTTATTCTTTGGTTTTTTTGACCTCTTAGTGGCATTTGATAATGAACAGCCCTACCTTTGATGAAACTCATTCTCTTATTAAGAACTGTGAAGAGTCTGAGATTTTACTCTGTTTTCAATCTTACAAGTTATCCTTATACAGTTCCATAGATGCTGGCAGAGGACACAAGACTCCTGATCAGAGACAAAGAATGGTTTATTGCTCACAGTAATAGCTGCAGTGAAAGTATTATGTCTGTGTTGCTTCTTCCACACCTAATTCCCAAAATGAGATGCAAAGAGGGCTAGATGATACCTGCACAGGCAGTGGGGTGCATTATAGGAGTAGGATTCTGATTGCAGGGATTCCCAAATCTTTAATACTGGGCAGTAATTATGCCTGCTCTCTGTTCTGGAGAAAGACACTAGCTCTGTCTTCCAAGGCTATACATTATATAAGCATCCTTGAAAGGACAGTCAGTGGCTCTGCTCATGAGATGTGCAAATACTCACTGGATCCATGAAGAACACCTACCCAGCACCTACCATCTATACATTTCTTTGCTTTGTTCAATTTTTCTTCTTCCTTTTTCCATCTCCCTACTGGGAAAATATAGGAAACATTAGATGCCGTCTGGGTCCAGATCTTCTTTCTCTGCGTGTTGTTCTTTGAGGAAATCATTCTCCATGGGAAGTCCAATATTTCCCTTTAATCCTATGACTACTTTCCAGTTTGGTTTCAAAAATTCATCCAGACTCCAGTCCTGTGTTGTCAATTCAGATATCTCAGAATCAACTTAAGCTCATTGGAACTCCAAAGCCCACTTGGCTTATTATAAGAAAAGATCTTTGCTGACACAAGGGAAATTTAACATTGCCCAACTGTGGCTAGTCTTCCCCCAATATCTATTCTTCTTTTATTCTTTTGTAATAAACCGCTAATTTGCTAGGCACATAATAAAGACATCATTCCCCTGCTTCCCTTATAGCAGCCATATGACCAAGTTCTGACCAAAAATATTTGAGTATTAGTGATGTGTGCAACTTCCAGGTCATCCCCTTAAAAGGGAATGAGTATGCCTTTGGACCATACACATGAAGAAAAATCTCTCAGGGGAAAAAGACAGGAGTTGCCCAGAGTTGGGTCTCTGGGCAACCTCATGGAGCACAGCTACCATACTAGCCCTGAGCCATTTACTTGTAGGCTGTGACATGAGAGAGATTTGAACTCCCAACTTATCTAAGCCACTTACCTAATTCTAGGTCTCTCTTATGCACAGATAAACCTCTATCTTTATGAGTATGTCATTCCTCAGAAGAAAGAAAATGTATGCAACCTTCCCTATAACACCATGAAGTAACCAATAACCAATCATTGCTTAGGAGAACTATATTCAGCTATGTTAATAAAGCTCAAAGGATTATGAACACATAACTGTAATATAAAGGGGCTGGCAGGGGGAGGATGGAATGAGAACAAGAAAACCTGGCATATTCAACTCACTCTTCCCCAAACATCCTAGATTTTTAAAATATTCATTGTAGCAATTGAAATGTGATAAACGCTGGGAATGCAAGCCTACCAACGGATGATGTTAGCTAAATAAATTGTGAAACCAAAATAATTGTCCAGTTGGTTCCCCAAGAGTGGGATGTTTTCATCTAGATAGAAACTAAAAATGAAGAAAAACTGTTAAATGTTAACATTTAGAAAGACCAGTGCAAGCACATTCAGCTTGTGCTCTAACCATTGTGCTAGGCCTGCGTGCCCATGATGTGCAAGGGGCAGAAGGTGCCACCATTGGGCCTGGCTGGGTTGGTCACTCTCATGCTTTCAAACCCCGCTCAGATAACTGCAATTCTAGGCACCTACTCATTTGGCTGATCACTCTCCCAGGTAGGCGTTAGTGCACTCCATGAACAGGGCACCTACAGGGTGAGTAAAACAGTTTCACTCTACAGGCACGTGGTTGCCAGTCAGAGGTCCGAGAAAGTCAGGCAGGACAGAATGGTAATGTGGGTCGACAAGATGAAGTTTTCACTGGCCAGCCGTGAAATGAGAAAAATGAAGACAGTGCAGCCAGTGTTTTATGAAGCTCAATTTGCTAGATTTCAAGAACTATCTTTGTACTAGTTAGGGTCCCAGCGGGAAATCGATGGAACACTTGTATAATGACAATCCAAGGAAGATTTTAGGAAGGGACTAATGACAAAGGCGTTGGTGGGATGTAAAGGAACCGCAAGAGAGAGATTGTACGCTTAGGGCAGGTCAGTTATCATCACATTTTGGCCAAAGGGTCAAAGAGGGGGTGAGTGATTACCAAAATCAGAGCAGATCCTTCTACCAGTGGCAGCGACTTGTCCTTAAAGGGACAACTACAGCCTGGAGGAAGCTCACAGGAAAGAACAGGGAATAAATACATGTCTTCCGTCTCCTTCCTGTCCCTGTCCTGGGCGGGGGGGGGCGGGGGGCACCTCTAAGGCTGAACCCACTGGAAGCCAGAGGGCCCAGGGGCCCTGTTAATGGAGTCACACCAGAGAAACACACAGGGCAGACATCAGGGAAAAGGAAACAGTGCTGATCTAGAGGCGCCCTTGCACACTCTTTCCACTTAATACCGTATCCCTCCTCCTTTCATCCAGTGTTAGAATATCCATTTTTCCTCAGAAATGAGGATGGCAATAGGTGGTAGTAGTTGTTTTTTAATGTCCTGAGTAGACAAAATAAAATGATATCAACACTAAGTTGGTCTCTGAAGTGGGAATTATTGCTCTTATTACCTGGGACATAATGTTAAATCTTTATTAGGCACCAGTATTTGATGCTGAATTGCAGAATTCTATGCTCTATAGTAAACTGAATCGCAGAAACTAGTGTCAGGTACCCTTGCTTAATTTTCCTTCTCTTGTACTTCCCAAGGAGCCAAAGACAGTGCTGTGCTTAAAGCAGACAAAAAATACTAATTTTAATGGCAACCATCTCTGGATGTTCCATGTTGGGAGGAACTAAGGGATACTTAGAAAGCACAAGCTTCTGAGTCCGACTGACCCAGATTCCAAAGCAGTTCTACTCAGTTAAATGTCCACATTGAGACATGACATCATCTTGCCAAGGTCTCATCTGAAAAATTGGGTGGGGTGCCTGGCTGGCTCAGTCAGTGAAGCATGTGACCCTTGATCTAGGGTGTTGAGTTTGAGTCCATGTTGGTTATAGAAATTACTTTAAAAAAGAAAAAACTAAAAAAACAAAAAAGAGGGGAAAATAAGATTTTTAAAAAACCCTCACCTCATTGGGTAGTAAGGATGTTGAAGTTACCATAGTACAATGGTCCACCCAGAGTATGCATCCAAGAAATAATGGCTATTACTATTATTACATCATGTCACTGTAACTAAAAATGAGGGAGTGAGAGTGAGCAGTATTCAGATGTCACCTGTGTGTTCTTAACTCTTCTTATTTCTTTGGGAACAATGATACCCCTGTGGCTACTGCTGGCTACCTTCAAGGGGAAGTTAGGGTAAAAAGCAGTTACTAATGCCTGGGCTTCTAAGTCATTCTACTCAGTCCTGGAGAAATGGAACATTCTCAAATGCTTTACTTTACCCAGACAGTAATCCATGAAATTTAGCAGACGTACTCTCTTTCTAATCTCTGCAAGGACTCTGAGGTAGATGTTCCCAGGCCCATTTCAGAGATGAAAAAGCTAATGTGGAACCAGAAACTAGATTTGGGAGCACTCCAGTCTCCCTGGCAAATTGGTCTCGACAGCCCTTCCAGTAGTAACACTCCATCCATGCTACTCCTACCCTGGGACAAAGGAACTCATCCTAATAGTATCCTGGGGGGTTCAAAGGGTGGGATTTAAAGTCATTTTGCAACAAAAGGGATTTTAATTTTTGATTTGTATTGTGTTTTTGTCCCCAAAGTAAGATGGCATACATTGCCATTCATATGTTATTTTAAAATGTGAAGAATTTTCTGTTGTCCAAGTGATGAAGATATCCTCTCAAGTATGTGCTAAGGTTTCATTTGACTCCCTAAACATGATGAAATGGATTCGCCATGGAGGCTCATTAGTGTATTGGGTTCCAATTTCCCAAGCCAGCCCCTTCTCTTCCAACCTCCTCCCTCCCTCCCACCAGACATTTGGGTAAAGCCTGTGGCTCAATGAACTTTGGGAATCCATCCTGGCACAATTAGAGGGAGTAAGCAAACAGAAGACTGCTCTGAGGTGTAATTTGTCAGATATAATGCCACCATCCTTCATGGTATAGCCAAAGGCATTTGCGTATCAAACAAGTAATTCAAAAATCCTAAATATTTTATGTTCCTAAATACATTTTTAATACACGCTAATCTAAAACCTGTTAGGCTGCAGCCTGCTGCCCTGACCAGAAGCCCATCTCTAAAGAAAGCACCAGAAACATCCTCTCATTAATTCCTAGTTTCCAACTTCTTTCCTTTTGGATTTGCTACATATGTGCCTTTCTTTCCTCCCGAGGATTAAAAACCATTTACACGACAGCAAGAAGATGCATCCCAGTGTCCCAGATATTTCATCTCTAAACAAGCAAGTATCTGATATATACCGAAGATGTGTGAAGTCAGGGGTGGAGCCTGCCACCTTTCCTTTGGCCAAATGTTTAGGGTGTTTACTCCACAGTCTATTTTTTTAACTACTTTCAGGGTGCCATAATAAAAACCAGCTTGGTACTAATATTCTTAGTCCTGGCCTTATTAAAACATAAGCAAAAGAAGATAAATGAGCCCAATTCCAGTGTTAAAGTTCAGGTAAGTTACCTAGAAGAATATTCTATAAAAGCAAAAAACAATAGCAATAAAACCCAAACCCAACCACCACCCAACACAGGTGATCTAATAAACCGAATGACTCCAGACCATCCCTTTGACATCTCCTTTTTTTCCACCTAGTTTTACAGGCACATTATCTCCTGCCCAAGTGGACAGTTCAGCAGGGCCTATATTCCAAAAAGACCCTAAAAGTAGGAAGAAAATTCTTTGCCCCTGTTGGTAGATGAAAACCACAGCGAAAGTTGTCTGAATTATTCAGAGTTTTTGGTGATCTGGCATGGAGTCTTGATATACTGCTGTCATTAATGAGAAGAGCAGTCTTCACAGAGAAGTACCAAGAGCCTTATGCCTATTTAGAACGCTTTAATGTAGAAACCAAGTAAATCTTCCTGTTTTGTGTAGCCTCTATTTAAACATAAACATATGATTTAGACATGTTCCCTCTTGTTAAACATTTTTTTCTCTCTGTTCACTTAGTGCAGTTCACATTATTATCCTTACATGTCCAATGGCAGTGGAATAATTTGAGACCCACAGCTTTATTTAATAATGTAATTATCCTATATTGGATTACTTAAAGGGGCTTTGTATTTTTAAGTTCTAGTTTTTCCTATACTGGTGATATGCTCTGCCGTGGTAAATGATTCAGGCTTCAATCAAAAGCTCTAAACTCAGTTTGGAAAAATATTGAGTGTTTTTGAATAAGCCAGGATTAATGCAAGAGCCAATTTGCAACCACAGTGGGTGACCTTTCTACTCCTGTTCAAAGACGGTGGTGTGGAGGCCGGCACAGAGGACGGAGCCAAGCAACTACAACGGCCTGATTCCAAGTCAGGCAGGTTGTATAAACTGGAGAAGAAAGCCTGAGTTTTCTTCAAGGTAAATTTTCTGAAACCTGCATAGCCTCTATGACTTCCAGTACCCAGCGCACTCCCAAGTACAGTTTAAAGAATGAGTAAGTGAATGAATGCATGAATGAATGGATGGATGAATGAATGCTTCTAGGCATTCTGACAAAACAGTTGCAGAAGGCAATACAGAAGGAACCATCCTTGCCACCTTCATGGGAGCATTCACAAGCTGAGCTTCCTTTGTTATTGTTAGGAGAGATTTCGTTTGAGCTTTTCCCTAACTCAACTCAATCTGATCCAATTAACCTGTATTGACTCTGCTCTGTACCAAGCACTGGGCTGAGTACCTGCCACAGAAAGACGATGAAGAAGACACTGGTGCTGCCCTTCAGAAACACACAGTGCCCAGGGCCTCCTGTTCTCGTCTAAGAAATGAAGGTTACTCCCTTTTCAGTTTTTTTGCCAGAAAGTCCATGCATTCTTTCACTCTTGGTGTTCTGAGCATCTATGCTGAGCTATGCTGGGTACTAGAAACAGCTGGGGAAGAAGCCTCTAACTNNCCCTGAACTAAATGTGTTTATTTGAGAAATTGTCATAAGTTATTTCATTTGTTTTCATTCATTCAACAAATATTTAATGAGCACCAACTATGTGTCAGGCATTGGGATTACAGTCCAAAATAAAACAAAACCCCACACTTTTCTGGAGCCTACAGTCATTAAATATGGTATGTAGTGTATGGCGTGGTGTGTGTGTGGTGTGTGTGTGTGTGTGTGCACGCGCATGTGTGTTAGGGGGAGAAAGGAGTGGGGAGAAGAGCTAGAAAATAAAATTGGAGGTAAAAAGACCTAGAAGAGGCAATAATGGGAGACAGGGATGGAAGTGTGAATGATTTCAAATTGAGTGGTTAGGGAGATCTCTCTGCTGAGACCTAAAGAATAGAAGGAGCTAGCAAGGTTAGGAGGAGACGGGAGGAGAGAGAACACAGGACATTGCATGCAGAGAAAACAGGATACACAGGCACTGAGAGGAACATGGTACAATGTCAAACTCAAGGTTAAACACACACACACACAGCATGGTTGCACACGTATGTCTTATAGCTGATGCATGTTTCTAAATTTGAATCCAGACTTTTTCTCTAAGTTTCCAGTAGGTTTAGCATGGAAGCTACCTCATAAATCAATTTCCATTGTTAAAAATGGACCAAAATTTGCTTAATGCCACCTTTTCAAACCTTTAATGCCTACATATGTATGAGTTTTCTTGTTTCTTAAAAAATATGTACTTATTTTGAGAGATAGAGAGTGGGGAAAAGGGCAGAGACGGGGAGAGAGAGAGAGAGAGAAAGAGAGAGAGAGAGAATCCCAAGCAGGCTTTGGGCTGTCAGTGCAAAGTGTGACTTGGGGCTCAATCTCACACACTGTGAGATCATAACCTGAGCAGAAATCAAGAGTCTGACGATCAACTGACTAAGCCACCCAGGTGCCCCTGTTTTGTTTTGTATTGCTTTATTTTAAGTAGGCTTCTCACTCAGTGTGGAGCCCAATGCTGGGCTTGAACTCATAATCCTGAGATCAAGACCTGAGCTGAGATCAAGAGTTGGATGCTTAACCGACTAAGCCATCCAGGAGCCCCTACATATATGTTTTGAACACTTTGTTGAAAACCAAGTTGCATCCTCCATGAAAGACAAATAGGTAAGTTTTCCCATGAAATATCTGATTTCCACAGGATTTACAAGACGAAAATCCAGCTGCTCTCTGACATATGACACACGTTAGAGGCACAAACTGGGACAACAATCCCTCTCATTTGGGTGTTTACATGGACATATACCAACCTAATTTAATGCCCCCCCCCCCTTAGCCACTGTGCATGAAACACACCTATTTTCTTAGGCATTAAGGAGCCTGTTTAATGATACCAGCTACAGGGGCCTCCTTCCCCTTCTCTCTGCAGACTTATCACCACACCAGACACAATGCCCTTCCCAGCAAAACTCTCCAAATTCACTGATCAAGATGTTAGGTTTAAGAAAGACCCAATATGGCTTGTTGACATGCTCTAAGACTTACAAATCTTTAAAAGATTAAAGCAATCTGCTGTCTACCATGTATGCCTTCTATAATTAAATGCCCAGAAGAGCGAAGAGGTGTTTGGAAGGAACCACCCAGGGAGAATACATAATAAGAACTAGACAGAGTAAGAAGAATATCCTTCAACCCTTATTAGACTAGCCTCATGCTAAAGTGACTGGTTCCATCGTTGATGGCTAATTTGGCTCTCAATGATGCCCACCTCCCAGATTTATGCCCTTGGGTAATCCTTTCCCCTCTGAGTGTGGGTTGCGTATCAGCTGACAACCAGAATTAAGGAAAGGTGACGCATATCATTTCTGCGATTAGGTTACAAAAGGACTGTGGCCTCTGTCTCACTCTGTGAGGACGGTCAGCTGCCATGTTGGGAACTGGTCCATGGAGGAGCCCTTGTGGCACAGCAAGAACATGAAGGGGGCCCAGCCAACTGTCAGCAAGGAATGAGGCCCTCAGGACAGCAGCCCTCAAGGACCTGTGGCCTCAACAAGCAAATGAGTGAGCTCAGAGGTAGGTCTTACCCCAATGAGCCTCGAGATGAACATAGCCCAAGCAGGATCTGCAACTGCAGCTTTGAGAACTCCCCACCCCCTCTGTCACTCCCCCTAGTCAGAGGCACCCAAATGAGCCTCACCCAGACTCCTGATCCACAGAAATGCTAAATAACAAATGACGTTCAAAGGCACAACATTTGGGGTAACTTGTTATACAACAATGGATAATTAATACCCTAATCTTTAATATGGGATACATTTATTCATTTTTGTGTGATCATGAAATGCAGTCTGAAACAAAGTGCTAAGTACCAATTTTTACTATGCCTGAAAATTAAACTAACTTCTGCTGAAAACTTCATGCAACCACCTAAATCTTGAAACAATTGCCTATACAAGAGATCTTTTCTTTTTGGGGGAACCCACAGAAATTTCTAAGAATACTAACTAACAATATGAGCATACCTTTCTGGATGGAAGGGGCAAAGCAAAAGACAATCTTATTAAGTAAGGCTCACTTTGTTTTATCTTCTCTAAGCAACCACAGGGAGAAGGGCCAATATTACTTGTCTTGTTAGCACCCCCATGGTACCCTGAGTATAATAATAAATATTGGTTGAACTGAATCGAATAAAAATTTGCAGTCAAAAGGCCTCCGTTTAAAAATAGAACTGTTTTTCAAGAGCAGTATTGTATTACATCCTTAGCTTCCAGAGAAGAAGCCCAAGCTTTGTCTCTCTTTTCCTTCTCCCACCTTTTCAAAATTCATCTTTTAAAGGCCCTTGACATAGCTGACCAGTTAGAATTCTGTTGCCGATAAACACAATCAGCAGGTCTTGTAGACATACAATCCTCCATTCCTCATGGCCAGGACGTGGTTTCTCTTTGCTTAAAAAGAGAAACAAACAAACAAACAAAGGGCAGAAAAAATTAAGGCCAAAAAAAGAATTAAGGCAACTGAGAATCTCAATATTCTGACATGCTGAGAATGTTTTCGCTCTGCTGCTTCGAGGGGTCATTTAAGGAATTCGGGGGGTCAGGAGTGATTTGAACACCTGCTTGGCTGTCTATTGAATTACTGATCTATAACATCAAAAATGTAGAGTGAGAAACAGGATCTATAACTGTAAAGAAAAAAAAAAACCCCAGAGCCTGTTGATAATTTTAAAAGACACTACCATTTATGTGATTCAGACAATTTGCATTAGGAAAAACATCTTCAGCCTTTTTACTCAGTCCTTCTTTTTGCCTGCTCAGATAGTTGGGGATGTGTATTTTACAACCCAACGCATTGTTGCTGAACACACATTCAGCTCCCAGGAGCACAAAACACAATTAGACTATTATGGAGAATATTCACAAGAAACAGAATGGAACAGATTATTTCACTTAAGACACACAGAATTCAATTATTTTCTGTATTTATAACCCGTGTACACTCGATTTTGGAATAATTTGGTGAGGAGACAGAGTAGTACAGCAGGGTTCCCTCCGAATTCTAGTAATCTGATATACACTGTGGGATTAACCCAAAGCAAAAGGATTTAATGGCCCAGCAGGCAGTCTCTATTTTGAAGATCCTTCATCTGAGATTCCCCAGCCATTTTGGCTGGGACCCTCTTCCCTTCCCTTCGTGTCCTTTTGCCCATGCTTTTTCATTTTCTCACAGAGCCTGGCCTTGCACATTTTAAAGATGTGTGTGAGAATACACTCCCTATCACCACCACCACAAGAGGAGGAGGGAGAGGAGGTGTCTAGGGTGTGAAACACATTTTTAAATTGGGAGGGAGGTGGTTAAGAACAGGAAGTAGGAGAGGCCTTTTACTTTAATGGAGGGAAAGTGAGAGTACTTAAAAATAAATTCAATGTTGTGCACATTCAGCAGATCAACACTAGTCTTTGGGAGGTTGCATGGTGAAGGGGGTGGGGGACCTGAGAAGCAGCAGGTTTGAACTTTCATTGGCATACCAATATGGAACATCTGGAATGCAGATTTTGTCTCTAGACACCATCATTCTCCCATCTCATTCTATTTTGTTGTGACTCATGGAATAAATGCCCCCTCAAGGTCCTTTAAGACCTAAATGGTACAGAACTGAATGGAGACCTGACTGGAAACCTCAAACATGGATCAAAAACTCTGCACCTGAACAGAAAAGTCTCAGAATAGATGGGAAGGCAGGAAGTTTAACTCTATTCAAATCTATGGTTCTTTAAATGATCATTTTTCATACAATAGTTAGTAGTCCAACAGCTCAACCAATAAATTACTTATTAATAAGCTATTAACAGTCTAGCGCCATGACAGTCTTCACTGAGACAATAATGTTAGGATTTGGCCCTTGGCCAGAAAGGGCAGGGTCGATAGCTAGCATCTGCTAAAGGCCCTAGGAGAGGCCAGGCCATGGTTTGGTGCTCTGTGCCCACATAAATTTCATTCAAGATTCAAAGGCCAGCAAGCTGAACCCAGTTTACAGATAAAGAAATGGAGATCCAGAGAGATTAACTAAGTAGGCCAACAAGACACCCAGCTCCTAACTGGCAAAGTAAGTATTCACATTTGGTTCTCTCACGCTTCCAGACTATGAGGTTATATTCTAACCAGAAAAATAAAATGCACTTGTGAAATTATTAATCAGCACTGCCTTCAGATTCCAGTCAAGTCTGACCTGCCAGACCCCCTGACGTGTGGTCTCAGTCTATTTTCCACTAAACCCCTGCCCTCTTGCCCAGCACAGACACATCTGATATTACTATGTCCTCCCTTCCTATCTGCCTACAGCTTCTTCTGCCAGGGATGTCCCCTTCTGACCCTCCCACTCCTCAAAAATCTCCTTCCATGAAAGCCTTAGTTACTTTCAAGCCTGCTCACAAGCTTCCTTTCTCTAGAGTACCTTCAGTATGGCTACTGGCAGCCATATTCCCACTCACACTTCTTTCCACAGTCAAAGCCTGTGCCCTTAGGCCTCACCGTGGGTCCCCAAACAGAGCCCTGGTGTCCTGGGACAGCCAGTCCTTCCGTCCCCCCAGACCCTGGAACTCTGGCTAGAGAGAATGGTGAGGACTTTGTCTTCTGGCTTTCCCCTCCTCTTTTCTTTGCTGCCCCTTTAAGACCAATAGGTTCCTTTTGCTTTGTTTATAGAAAATGGTCCAAATATAAGAAAGGTTCAAAAACTGTAACAGTCTGAAGCTTTGCTCTAGAGAATGCAAGGTGGCAGTCTGGGGAACACGGGGGACACGTCTAGACTGAAGATATGTTTTGTTTGGCCCACAATGTTTTTGAAAGTTGGACCAAACTGCCAGCTAAACTTACACAAAAATCTGGATTTCTGACACTTCTCTTGAAAAACGAAAAGACCTGGCAATATGAAATGACATTCCTGTCCAGCAGTGATCGGCAGGATGAGAAGAGCACCATTCAAATGAGCCACGTGCTCTCTGATTCCCTCAAGCCCATATTTTCTTCCAGATCTGGCTCATTCCACCTCATCTCACCTGCCTGGCCTGTGGGCACTTACACAGGTGCATCTGTCTAGGTCCCTTTCTCCCCTACACAGTGGAAGACATCATGGAGGAGGTGGCTTTTGAACAGGGCCTTGAAAGACGGATACAACTGTTGTGAAGTTTTACTTCACTAAGGAATGCCTCAATGACTTCTACACACTTTTTCTAAGACTGCCTGTTTTGGTAGTTAGCTTCCAATGCCGTTCCTCCACTTGTCAGCAGCACAGTGCGTTGTTTGCCATCTGTGTTTTGGAATCAAGACACCTCAAGTTCCCATTCAATCTCTGTCACTTACCTGATGAAAGAATTTAGAAACCTCCATAAGTCACCTAATGTCTCAGTTTGCCCTTCTGGAAAATAGAGATGACATTACACCCTACCTCATAATATTATCATTGCAAGGAATAAATAAAAGGTCACATATGGAGTCGTACGCATACAGTTTTACTATTACCTTTACTAATATCATTTTAGCGGCACTTGAGTGGCCCTGTCATTGAGAGTTTGACTTTGTCTCAGGTCATGATCTCATGGATTATGAGTTCGAGCCCCATGTTGGGCTTGCTGCTATCAGCACAGAACCTGCTTTGGATCCTCTGTCCCCCTCTCTCCCTCCTCCCCTGCTTGCACTCTCTTTCAAAAATAAACAAAAACATTAAATATATATATAATTTCAGACCAGGGGTCAGGCAAACATTTTCTGCAAAAGGGCCAGATAGTAAATATGTTTGGCTCTGGGCATCACATGGTCTCTGTCACAACTACTCAATTCTGCCACTACAATGTGAAAGCTGCCAGAGATGATTTGTAAATAACTGGGTGTGGTTTTGTGCCAATAAAACTTTATTTACAAAACAGGCAGCTGGCCAGATTTGACCTATAGGCCTTAGTATAGAGACCCCTGTTTTTGACCTCCGCACAGTGAACCAGTGTAAATCAGCTTTGAAGATGCCATATAGGTGTCTCAGTGATATCTAGAATAGTAAAATAGGTGCCTCCAGTGGCATCAGTGGCTGTCTCTAACCTGTTTACTGGATTCCCCTCAAGTGCACAGAATTATTACAAGTCATCTGTGTATCAGTCAGCCACCAATTTGCAACTTCTTAGAGAGCAGGATAGAAGCTTTCAAGAGCCTTGTGCTGAACAAGTAAACGAAGTACTAAAATAAACAATATTCATGAAGGCTCAACTGGAGAATAGGTCAGTATATGATGAAAGTCTAATATCAGTCCCTCAATATATTCTTAAGTGACAGGGGACAGGAAGGTCAGAGTCCTGGCAGAATCGAGGAAGTCCTGGCAGAATCGAGGAAATTCAAATTTCTTTCTTTTCTTTTTTAATTTTTTAAGATATTTTATTTATTTCTGAGAGAGAGAGAGAGAGAGAGAGCAAGAGCATGAGCAGGGGAGGGTCAGAGAGAGAGGGAGACACAGAATCTGAAACAGGCTCCAGGCTCCGAGCTGGCTGTCAGCACAGAGCCTGACACGGGGCTCGAACCCATGAACAGTGAGATCATGACCTGAGCTGAAGTCGTACGCTTAACTGACTGAGCCACCCAGGCACCCTGAGGAAATCCAAATTTCAGTCCTGGCTCTGAGTCTTAACTGTATGTAATCTTAGGCAAGCCACTTCACCTCCCTGGCCTCAGTTGCCTCATCTATAAAGTAAGAAATGTCACAATACAACCAACCTTAGAGAATTTCATAATTAAATGGGCATTTAATACATATACCAATATATATGCAATGCCTGACACAAAATAGCTAGTCAATAAACAGAAAGTGGTGTCACTTCATTGAAAACACCATGGGTAAAATGTTTGCAGATGGTTTTGAAAAATAGGAAGTTGAGGCATCTTCTCTGAAATGTGCAGAAAAGAAAACTAAAATTAAAATGTTGGAATGGGGTTCTAAGATGATGGAGATGGTTCCCTCCATTTTGGATGAATTAGTCAAGTTGCTTTTCCCTTCTTCCTATGAGAGAATAAGTAAGCTCTATGAGAACAGAAATTTATATATGTGTATTAATCAACTCTTATATCCCCACTGTAGAGACATGACACATAGTAGGCATGCAATAACTATTTCTGAATGAAAGAAACCATTCATGACTATCAGATGTAACAGGAATACCAATTCCATTTATCACCAGGGGTGCCATCTTGGCAAAGCTTTTCTTAAGCCATTATAAATGTTACCATCAGCGGGCCCTCCAAGCTTCAGGGAAGAATACAGAAATGAAGGTAAGGTCCAGAGTGGAGTGTGAATATCCAGCCTGATTTCTGTGTCATCATCAACCCTTGAGTAAGTATCTTGGCATTAGAGTCCATACCATCATTAGTGATTTTATGGCTGATATACCACAGAGGCACCATCTCCTGGTAGAAGACAGGCTGCTGGAATGACCTGCCCTGAATACACCCATGGGAACATTTGCCTACTTTTCTCAGAGTACAACCTCAGAGAGCAGCACTTCCTCAAAGCAGCAGAGCCACTGTACCCAAGGGCACGGGCTTCTAGTTCTACTGGTCACTCAAAAACTCTGAGCACGCGCCCAAGATTTTTCTGGGCCTTTCTGTGTCCACTGAATAAAGGGGGCTAGACTTGCTCTCTTGAACATTCTGTGAGTCCATTAAGATGTCCGTGACAAATCAGATGTGAGCCTTTTTCTTAGATGACCATGGCAAGTCTTCTTGATCCTCTTTATCAACAAAGACAAGGGACGTCCAGCCAGATGTGCCTAAAACCAAACATGTCTGTGCAGAGGACAGAGCCAGAGAGACCAGCTGTGCCTATGGATCTGCCAACATTGCAGCCAGAAGAGAATCTGAGAATGTTCTTAGCAATCTTCTCTGTCTTTGAACCCTTCACCCCATGTCAGAGGCCTTCATTCCACAATGCAAATTTCCATCCAGAATGTCCCCAAAGTTGGGTAGTCACAGAGGAAAAACAACTAAACCTGAGCCTGTCATTGGGGAAAGTCAGACAAGAAGGTAATGAAGAACAATTTTTATTCTCAGGTATACTATCTGGATAGTTTTTGTCCAGTGGTACCCTAAGCTGAGCTCAAACCAGATGACGGCAAGCAAAGCTTGGACTAAAGAGAAAACAGCATTCTGTCAAAATGATTTCCAACTCCCATGTTCCACAGGGAGTTTGGGGCATGCCTGGAGACAAGTAATTGGTGATAACTTGGCCTGTTATCTCTGTAGCATGGAAGGCTTCCCGTGTGGGGGTTAAAACAAAACAAAAACCACACGTCCATATTGTATGTACATACACAAACACTTTAATGTGTATGTATATATACATATTTTTAAAACATATTCCTCCCTTAAGAAGAATACACTGAATTAGCAAGTTTAAATTATTTGCGCTTAGTTCTTTGTCTCCAGTTATACTGTGTTCTTTTGTGTTGGTAAAACAACATGTGCTTTAATTAGCAAATATCTGTAAATAATTTACTTGCTTTTCAAATACAGCAGAACAATGGGGTCAATTTTCACATACATTTACCCAGCATGCATCCTGGGTCTTAAGCCAGACTCTTCCATTGTTCAATAACTATATCAAGCTGTCCAACTCTTGCTGCTTCCTTGGTGGAGGGTGGGGGTAGGGGGTCACAAAGCCAAGTTCCAGTAGGAACATTGCATTTTCCAAGACCCCAGAAGGCAAGCACAGAGCGTTGTCCAGCCCAAGCTAAAACAAACTCCTATGATCTCTAACCCTGGGGCCTTTGGCGAGGAATGTGGAAGCGTGCCAAGGGCAAGGGGCATTTCACGGCTGCAGGATACAGGTGCTCCATTGCCCCACTGCCTCCAACCCCTGACAGCGTGAGGCCCAAAACGTAAGGCACGATGTCTGAGGCCCACGAATCACAGCCTCACGTAGGCTCTGCAGGGTTAAAGCTGGGCACCGCACATGCAGTTGTAAAGAAAGATGTTAAATCAAATGAGAATGACTGCTCCAAGACTGGAGGCACTATTATTTTGAATAAGATTGAAAAGGCCAGAAAAAGCAATTCAAAAACATTTCAATTATGTATTTCCCAGAACTACATCTTTGAGCAACTAATGCAAATGTTACCACCACAATAAAACTTCTTCCCACATAAAAGCATATAAAACAGGTTGAACAGCATATACTTTATATATCATATGCATATTTTTGACTATTAATAAAAAATTCAAAATCTATGTATGCTTTACTCTCCTAAGCAATACAGTAATTATGATTAAGGGACAGGCAGCACAAAAAGAGCCAATTTATCTTCCTCGTGCTCAGGAATACTATTGTGTAACTAAGCAACTAAAGACAAAATATGGTCTAATTAATTCACTCCTATGCTTATTTAAAAGACACAATTAGAACATTTTTATTTTCCAGCCTGCACAGTAGCTCAACATGCTTGAGGGTGTAGAAAGCAAAGCCTATTATTCTCAAAGACAAGAGTTTAATGTTTAGTGCCACTGATCAGGCTTGGAACTCAACGCTGGGGAGGAGGGGGTGTGTTCCACAGCCTGGGTGTGCTCGGAGTCACGAGAAAGGAAAGGTAAGGTGAGGCGGAAAGATGTCCATGGGGCCACGGGCTTGACTAGTAATGTGTGGTCTCTCCCCCGTTTTCCTCACTGTGGCACAAGAATGGAGGTAGGGCTGTGAACTCAATGGTCACATGTGCAAGGACATACACTGCTGTGTGTCATTTTTTATACAGCCACAGAGATTCTATAGAAAATTCATGTAATTAAACCACACGTCCTCGTCTGTGTGATAAATGTCAAATATCCATCTTTGACGCTGCTAACAGCGCATCTGATTTTAAAAGCAGAATTAATTTACGCAAGTGTGTGCTGGAGATTGATGCCATTAGCATGATTCTAAAGCACCCTTTCAGTAATAATCATCATCTGCATGTTTGACAGTGTTGTGGATACGGATGCTCACAGGCCAGGATGCAAGCCGTGCTCTGAAGGCCAAGGCCTGGGTTCTAATCTCCAGCAAGCCGGCAAAGATCACGACGTGGCTGGACAGAGCCATCAGTGTATGTGCCTAGATAAGGAGCACGAGAGCAAATTTTTTGAGAAATGCAGGAAACCCACGATCGCATCTCTGAAAGGCCAATGAATCTTTCAGCCAACAACCAATAAATTTGTTTGAAATTTCTTTAAAAGCCAAACCAAAGGGTAATCACAGGCTACAATATTATTCTGAGTGGAAGATGGCAAATATCCAACTACCCTGGCTATAAAAAATGACACGTAAATACATTTGATTCGAGCAATTATATTCTGGATATCGGTTAAAACCAGACTTTGATAAATGGGCTTGTGTTACGTATCACTAGATGCCGCTAGGAACAATGATATGCTTGATTAATAATTAATAACCAAGTATTTACATGTATGGACTCGTGTACTTCATAAAAATAACATTTCCTTAGTATGTGCCTGACACTCTAAATGTCAAGGGAGGTTTTAATTGCTTACAATTTTGACTCACTATCAAACACTGGCCTAGTTAAGACCATCAGTCTGAAAAACACGCTGGCTGAGAGTAGCTGGAAACCACACTCAGGTGAGGAATGACTGTTTCCCTCAAGTCCACTTTGTGCTCAGATTGTCTCCCTACAGCCCTGACTTTTTATGGGCTGAGGACCGAAGATTGGAAAAGTATTCAAATGGATGGAGATGCTGGCTCTTAGCCTCATCATCCAGTCCCAGATAGATTTCTGTAGTGAGTAAGCCTGAAGAAAATCCTTTATGCTGTTTCACACCCTCGGTGCAAACCAACTATGGACTTTAGAAGAGAAAGAAAAAGTGTGAGATGGGGTGCTGCAGCTAGCCCACATATGAATGGCCCATCATCGTAGATCCTCTGCCAGAAGACACTAGGCCAAGCCTAAAGAAAGCAGGTTGTGGGAAAGGACATTTTAAATGACTTCTGTCATTCAGTCATTTGATAAATACTTAGTAAATAGCGCTGAATACTGTGTGGAGACCCAGAGGTGAATAAGGCCTAACTCTCAGTTCCTGAGAACAGCCCTGGGGTGGGGAAGGGGAGGGGGAGTGAGAGGCAAAGGGAAAGAACACAGATAAGCATCACAGAGGCACATGTGCAAAGTACAGAGGAGGCTCAAACCAACCACAGCCCAGTAAGAACCCTGAGGGCAGGGATTCTTGTCTATCTTGTTCACGGCTGTATCCCCAGGGCCTAGAACAGGCTCTGGCACCAAGTAGGTGCTCTATAAATAAGCACTGAGTGAATGAGACTTCAAAGATAAAGACAATACTTTCTAGTTTCGAGAAAGATCATGAAAGGCTATAAACAGTGACTTTAGTTAATCTCCACTTTAACTAAGGAGCACAGAGAGACTCTGACAGCTTTTCTGTGACCCATGTCTGTCTGTGAGGGTAAACTGTGAGCTCTTTCAGGGCTGAGGCCACTCTCCTTCATCTCTGTATCCCGTCGTCCAGCACATAGTAAATCTTCAATCAGCATTTGAGGAACTGAATAGATTCTTGTTCCAAAATCATGTAGATAGCGAGCCTTCCCTTCACTACATGTTGCATTTATTGTCAGCACAATTCGCCCTGTTACATAATGTCTTGTGCTGTTTTTACCTTTTAAAAATGTGTTGATCTCATCTCTCTATCAAGATTGATAAGCTTCTTGAGAAACAGGGTCACACCATAAACTGTTTGCATCCATCTCTGTACCTAGCTGAGCTCTAAGTACATGGCCAGCATTCAACAAGTAGTTTTTGATGAGCTCAAGATAGATGATACCAACATTTGCTGGAATTAGGATCTTAACCATACAAAATATAATTCACTATATATTCTGCTGATTCTCAAATTTTAACGTTAGACTCAATGCTGAAACAGATTTGTTTATGTAAATATTTTTGACATATTAGTGTTAAATTATTTCTGAATATTACTGGATCTTGCTCCAACCCAAGTAAGAAGAAGAAAAAAGCAAACAGTCACATTCCCTATTTCACATCAACTCCACAGGCCAGAGATTAGCAGACATTTTTGTAAAGGGCCAAATAGTAAATAATTTCCACTGTGAGGGCCATATGGTCACTGTCACAATTAGTCGACTCCTCCACTGTAACCTGAGAGCAGCTATAAACAATGCATTAAATAAATGAGTCTATGTTCCAATAAAACTTTATTTACAAAACCAGTGGTCCAGATTTCCCCTCCAGCCTTAGTTTGCTGATACTTGTCACAGTCCAATAAATTCTCTCCGTATAATTCATTAGTTCTCACCCTAGTTCTAAAGGGCCAGCCAGTCGAGTAAAGTTAGTCTTTCTCATAGTTTAAGATCATTTCTAAAAATAATAACTAATATAACTGCATCTATCCTTTGCTGAGCTCTTGTGTATTAAGTACTATGTTAGTTTGCAGGCCTTTCTCATTATTATTTCTAATTCTCTTGGCAAAGTAGAGATCATGAAGTCCATTTTACAGATGGAGAAACTAAGGCTCAGAAAAGTTAAAGAAATTGTCCAAGGCCAGTGAGGTCACTAAAGAGATGTCAGAAATTTTTAAAAACCAGCTCATGAATATACACCAGAGACTGAGTAGCCATCCAGCCCCTCCTAGATTTCAGAATGTGTCTGACCAAGCTGAGATATGCTACAGTCAGGCAATCTTCGAAACAAATCCTGCTGATCCAGATGACAGACAGCATACTTCAATACTAACATGTAAATCTTCAAGGAGGTTTTTATCTTGGTGACATAGGTAAACCCATCACATGGATGAAAGCCAACCTGATGTGAGGAGACCTGTGCTGGCTCTTTGTCCTAGTAAACTAACCTACAAGCTGTCTTCTCATAGAGAAAACCTTTCTTTAGGAAGGTCCAGTGTAGTTATCTCAAACTTCAAAGAGAACAGTAATATGAATATTAATGATAATAATAATGAGTCACCCATTATTGAAGAATCTTCAGTGCCAACTGTAAGCACTTTGCATGTAATAACTCACTTAATCCCTAAAATAATCCTCAGAAGTAGGCACTATGTTTCCATTTTATAGATGAGAAAACTGAGGCACAGAGAGTTTAAAACTTGCCCAAGATCCCACAGTTAAAGCAAGACTGTTTAAAATGCAGGATCCTGGACCCCCATTCCAGAGATTCTAACTGCATTAATTTCAACAGGGGTTTTAGAATATAAAATATTGACAATTTTTAACAACATAAGCACTTTTAGAAATCCTGCCTACATGCTAGCCTCTGTAACGCCCAGATGTGCTGGATCCTGACTTCCTGACAGAATTGGCTTACTCATGAACACTCACAGTTGCAGGTGACCAGTAAAGCTTCTTGTAGAATCTAGCCCATGGTCAGGCTGGAATCCATGCTTGCACATCCACCTATTTTAAGAGGGTATATTGCCAATAGATTAAGCACTTGGCACTTTGAAAATGAATGTAATCAGAAGTTACCCAGTAACAGAACCAATTACCCACCTACTTTGCCATTTTCCTCCTCTGAAGAGATACTGGCTGAATGTGGCAATTGTGGATAATTACTGAAGACACTTAACTCCTTGTATATGGCCCTGCTATTCACTTTCATGGTAATTTAAGACAGTATCATGATTAGGCCTGGGAACCTCCACACAGACATAAACGTTATTCTGCTTATTGTTTATAAATTATGAATATCTAGCATAAAGGCCACCACAATGATTACTCTTTTCTATTTATGTAAGGACTATACAGTTATGAAGTACTTTTGCTCATACATATTCACAACAATCCATAGACAGTGAGCCTTATTATTGTTCCCATTTCACTGCTGAAGAAACTAAGGCTCAGAGTGTTTATGATGGCTCAAGGTCAAACAAATAATAAGCTGCAGAATCAAGACGTGACTCCGGACTGCCCTTCCTCAACACCAGCGGCCAGCGCTGGAAGTATGTGAATGAAGGCAGCAGTGCATATAAGTTTGCAAGTCATTATCATAATCAGTACAACTAGCAATAAATTGTCAATGGTTATGAATAATGGTACTGAAACGCAACTGTCCTTGTTAGATACCACTAGCTAGAATTAGCTGAACTTTATAAAATAAGAATGGTTCTTCTACCTAGAATCTACTGACCTTTGGCAAAACTGATTGACTAGTCATGATTCTAAAATGAACAAGCACCTGCCCACGTTAGTGCATACTTCTAGAATATAATATGATGCGTTAAAACTCTGGTGTCCGGGGTGGGGTTCAGTGGGAAAATAAACCAATCCTAAAACTTAGGAAGGCCTAGGTCCTAGTCTGGTGACCTTTGACAAACCATGTAATTTCTCTAAGCCTCTGTCTCCAACTGTAAAATGGCATACAAAGTCCTGCCTCTTCCAATTATTGCAAGGATCAATAAAATATTCCCCAAAAAGGCCCTCTGCAGATCACAGCAAACCACACAGGGACGCTATTTCTAATCTCGCACAATGATAATTTTCCTGCTTTTAGAACTGACGTCTTCACATTTCAAGAAATCATAAATAGACAGACTGGTTCTCTTAAACCAAAAAAGCATACTGAGTCCTGGCTGTCCTTTTGAAATGGATGCTGATGTCAGCGCAATCAAGAAATTATTAACCTCCATTTGGTTACTTAAAATAAACTGTACTGGCTGATTAAATGTGCTGAACATTTTCTCCAAGTAACCGTGCACATCACCAAGAAACCTTTTTATTTCAGTTACACTTTGCAAATGGCAAATGCATCATCCAAAACTATTTAAAATCAATAACAAAAATCATTTCACTGTATATAAACAAGTTAATGGAGTAAGTGAAAACAAAGCAAATTTCTTAATGAGAGGACCCTGTTGCCCCCTCTAGGTGCCTGCAGTAAATGCTGGTTTCCGTAGGCTCTCCTCCAGAGGAGCCGGCTGCTGCTATTCAGCTAATGAATGACTAACTTAGGCCAGGGGGGAAATGACATCACCAGGGTGGAAAACCGATCTGCATTGGGAAACTTTCTACCTGCTTTACATTTGTCATAATTATTTTGCACAATGCAGCCTGCATTTGCATAATTTTGAGGCGTGTCATTATCTCAACTGAAAATTGTTTTAATATGGCTGAATAATTCACAATGACATCAGCCAAAGTCCTAATGAAATATACAAGTATAATCATACAGCTAATTACCAGCCGTGTTAGCATTAAAAAACAAATCATGCATAATATTAGACGATGTATAAGCAGCTGAGGATTATAAATAGAGCCATCTCCCTCCCCCAAACCCCCTAGAGTTTACTTTTAAATGGCAAGATTAATTTTCTTAGGTATGGCTCATATAGCAGTGACGAAATGTACAGATCATTACAACGGTTTGCTTTCGTTTCCCTTCAATGAGCAATTTTTAAAAAATTGTGTATTTAAAAGCACTGTATATCTATTCATTACCAGCAGTTCTAACAGACGCAACCTTGGGCTATTATTGTTTTTATTCTTAAATCAGAATTCATCATTTAATCACACCAACAGAAATTAAAACTGGACCAAGAGGGGTCAACTTGGGGTCTTTAAAAGTATTTCAATTTCAATTAAAAAAAGAGAGAGAGTGTGTGTGACCGCAAAATATCTCATAAAACACAGAATAATTTCCTTCTGGGTTTAGTCAGAAGTCTATTAGGCACCAGCTCTTTTCTGGATATTTAATCCTTCCCTTTTCCAGATCACAGGCCATGTTGAAGTAATAAATTTGAAAAGCAAATAATAAGAAATCAGGAGGGGGAGGGGAGGAAGACAGCTGCGCAGGAAAGTTGGGTCGGGGGAGGGGGCTGAGCTAGACCTTGGGAGGGGGAAAGAGCTCAACCTGTTGGTAGGCTGCAGGATTTTTCACAGTATTTCCAAACAACAGCTTTGTAAAATTGCAGGCAGACGTCGGGAAG
>NW_027532406.1:12938370-13020703 GCF_008692635.1 Crocuta crocuta
TTTTCCCAAGAGGCAGATCCGAGGGCGAAGGTTTTGACGAACTCCAGTAATTAACCGGCATAGACCACTGATGGGTAATTCGATCCTGGGAGAGGGAGTGAACTGGCGATGCCAAAAGTACAATCAACTCCATCAGACCAAGGGATTCTGGAAGGACTGGCAGGCAGCTCCACACTCCGGGATGAGTTAAGCGCGGAGCCATTCATTTAACAAAAAGATCCTACACCTACCTCGAAAGCTCGAGGGCCTGGCACAGAGCTAGCTGCCCTCAAAAGTCTCAGTCTGATCACCCTGCTCTCGCTTGGGGAACAAAAGCCTTGCCAGGCGGCCGCGCACCCTCCCTCCCCACCGCACCGAGGGCACTGCCTCCCCAAAATAGTTCCCCCGGTGGGTATCGCGGCGCTGAGGTCGGTCAGCTGACGAGGGGAGCCCGCAGAACTGCGGTCACACACGAGATGACAGAGCCGAGGGGAGGCGGCCGCCCCGGCGCCCGGTGACAGCGGCTCACCTCGGGCGTCCTCCCGGGAGCGCCGCTAGCGCCCCCGCGGCCGCCCCGAAACGTGCCGGCGAAGCCCGGTCCCTCCCCACCCTTCCCGGGAGCGCCGTCTGGGCACGGAGGCCGCGGGACTCGCGGGGCCGGGGGGCGAGCACACACCCCTCGGCCCTTCCCTCCCCCGTCCTGGCCCCACACGTCCCCAAAGATCGCGCTGGACGACCTCCCCTTTGCGTGGAGTAATTGAAAACTAGAACATCTAATGGCTTGTCCGAGGGGGAGGGGGTGGGGGCGAGAGATAGTTGTTAATGCTTAACGTGTTTGTGCCGGTTACACGACCGCTTTGAAATCCGCCCGGGCAGATCTGCAAGTTATTTGAATGTATTATTCCAGTACCTGTCATTTATCACTTTATTCAACACGTCTTTGCCAACTCAATAGCTTTTGATCTCACTCTGCCTCCATTTCGTAATTTCCGCCCTCTTAAACATATCAAATACTTACTTAAAAAAAAAAAGTGAACAATATCGAAACCCACCGAAAGAAATCCACCCAGCCCCGACCGAGCCAGACGCGAAGGTAAATTTTTCAAAAGGCAAAAAATATTAAAAAAAAAGCATGTGATGTTCAAGCGGCAGTAGCAAGAGAGAGAACGATCACACACACACACACACACACACACACACACCCTTGAACAAAACCCTTCTCGAACAAGTTATTTGATCTTGACTAAAATCAGCAGTTGGATCCTCTTTGTAAAGCTGACAGCCAAACTCTGACAATGGCAAAATACTCGAGCCCCAGCTAGTGGCGCTACCCCTTTAAAAAAGGAGTCGATCCTGCTCGCCTGCAGAAGTGAATACAGTATTTTCAAGCTTGCCCTGTAATAAGCATTACTAGGGGAGGGGGGGGCGGATAATAAAGAAAGAAGAGAGGGAGATATAAGTTTACCACCTCGCCATGGTCGCTATTTCTGCCCTGGGGAGTGTCTTCTGGGAGGAAATAAAGTTTAGAGCTGGATAAAAGTTGCCGGCTGGTCCTCTCTTCCCACAACAGCTGGAGCTCCGCTATGCAAATCGGATCCTTTGGCGTACATCTTACAAAGAAAAAGTCGCCAAGGGACAAAATTCTTGGTTTGCCTTCAAGGTGGAATTGAAAAGCCTTGTAGAAAATGTAAGGTCCGTGCAAGCCACACGGTGAGCCGACCCACTGCAGGGGAAAAAAAGCACCAAATAAATAACGTAGCCATCAGAGCACAAACATCTATTCCCAGACACATTTACACACAGACATCCACACTCTTAATACAGAAGAGCCAACAGATATAAAGCTGGGTGGAAAAATAATAGAGCCAATAAATTTTCTGCCTCCCTTAAAAAAAAAAAAAAAACTCCGGGCACCCCCACCGCCACCTCTCCCTACTTCTCCATCTGAGGCGGTAAAATTACATTATGTATGTATGATCAGTGCAGGGATTTTTTTAAACAATAAAAATGATTTGGGGGGATGCAGAGGGTAAAAGTTTGGTGAAAAGTTTGTGGGGGGTGTGGGTGGGTGCAGAGGTGTGGGTGAGTTGGGGGGCTGGGGGGTGCCGGGGGGTGCCGGGATCGGAGGAGCGGAGGAGAGCGAAATACCTGGAGTGAGTTGGGCTCCATCTCGACGTTCTGAATTGATTGAACTCAACATTCTCTCCAAACTTGTTGGCTTGAATGGATTGCATCAGGTCCTGGCAGGGAAAAACATTCTCTGCCTTCAGCTGGCGTAATGTCTCAATATAAAACTGAGCTCTTGCCTCCCCTTCGGCACCAAAATGATTGAAAATATGTCCTAATATTTCTCTGACGACTCAATTTTCAGCTCCTGTCAAAACTGTGTAGGTTTCCTTCCAAATGTGGTATGATCAAATTCATAATCGGAAGAAAGGTTCTGTCCGATCTCGGCGGGAAGCGGATGGATCAAGGCAAAAAGCATATAGGAAGGTTTGTAAAAATAAAATCCACCCTAAAACTGTGTGAAGATGAGATCTACCTCTTCCCAATCTCCCTTGTCTAGAGGTGTCGTCTAATGAGATTTTTGGAGAAGACGAGAGCTAGCGAGCTCCGCTTTGCATCTGACAGGACCTGCTTGTATATGTCTAATATAAAGAACATTTCCTGCAGAGATTCCGGGGCGCTGCTCCTCTTTCTAATGCTCCTTAGCAGATTTGCTGTTATTAGACATGTAGATTTGTTTGATAGTTAAATTACGCTTCCTCACTGCCATGTTTTCGAGAACTAATCTGTTAAATTATCTTTTGATGCCTATTTACATGGAAGGGAAAAGTGGGTTATCGATTATATAAACATATAAATATTAATGCATTTGTTCGCTTCGCAAAAAAATACTCAGCGAAAAAAAACCCAGAAAGACAAGTGAGCAATGCATACACATCTCAGGATTTTGCAAACAATATTGAACGGACAGCGACTGCATTTAGGGACTGGAACAATAAACGATGCATGATAAATCAATAAATGCGAGCAGCGAGTCTGCTCGGAATATGAATTCAGGCTCCCGGTTCTGCGTGTGCATTCTTTAATTTTGAAGTATATACACTAGTACGTGTTTACAATGCTGATGGACGCCAAGGGCGCTCTCAAATGATAATGTGTTTATATAACCCAGCGCTACAGGAATAATATACCGNAGGGGAGCTTCCTCAATAATAGTTTGAAACTGAAAAAATCCATTTGCAAACTAGTTAAATACAACCAGAAATTAAGCTGTTGAAAACCGGGGGCATGAACCGTAAGACAATAAAGGTTTTAAATGTGTATATTTATTGTTCTGGAGCCCTGGAGCATTGCGAGGTTTGCATGCACGGCTATTATGCAAACACAGAGAAACTTAAGAGCGACAGAACAAGGAACAGGCAGAGACTGCAAAGCCCTCGCTCGCTCCGACCCAGCTGCCCGTCCTCCGCCAGGCTAGATTGCATTTTCGCAGTGTTGATGTAAAATGGTGTACTCACTTCCCCNATGTACTATATGGGGAATAAGGTCTGTATAGTATGACAGTTGAAACTTGATCTGTGATAAAATTACAGGATGTTGAAATTACTAGTAAGCTATTTTTAACGCTTTCGCAACGTTTCACCTCTAGTCACAGCATCTAGTTGAAACAGGATTACTTTAATGAAAATTATATTCACATGGCTGAAGTTAATACACCCGGCAGAACACAAATGCCTCATATTCAGTGACTTGAGGTGGAAAGACCCTCTGTGTGTATTTTTATGCCTTTTCATAACGTCTGCGTCCTCTGCAGTAAGAATTAGGGCACTTAACATTATCTAAACCACATTTTTGATTCAGAACATGGGGAAGTAATAAAAGGCAAGATCTATCTCGTTTCTATACACACAGAGATAAACGAAAGAAAATGGCAGATCCTCCAATTACAATAAGTAATAAAAGCCCATGCCAGAGAGCCGGTATTCTTAAAGATGAAAACTATTTTAATAATTTAAAGTAATATCACAACTCTGCACCATGAAGGAGGACAATGTAACAATTCTTAGCCTCCCATCTTTGCATTAGCCAAATTATGACTTGCACATCACTCTTTAATTATCTTCCTTGAAATTTCATCTGATCTTTCTATTTTATAAACATGGGTTACAAAGAGAAATTACAGCTCTCTCACGTTTTCTCTCTTTTTAACTTTATGATGCATACTGCAGACATTTGATTAGAATAACCCATTTTGTTCATTTTTTTACATATGAATGGACTTGACTGAAGGGCATTTTACGTATTTTTTTTTAAATACAGGAGAGATGCCTAAGGCTTCAGTTAGTCTCTGTCCTGTTAGCGTGAATATATACATCTAGTTCAAGACATCCTATATTTAAAAACTTGAGTTGCAGTATTTTGACAAGATCATGTTTGAGATCGACTCTGAGTCAGTTTCCTGTATGACCAATGCAGCAGCATTTATGCAGGAAACCTCAACAGAATGCCTGAGGGTATCCCTGGATTGTATATTAAATCTCTCTCTTAAAAAATACACAGCTCTTTAGAGCATCTGAGTAACTTCTGCTGGTTTTGGTGCTGTAAGTCTTTAAGTGTCTGTAAGGGACTTCATCTAATTAGAAACCCTGTTTCCATGTCTCTTCAAGGTAGATGCTGAACTAGGCTGCATGCCGCGTAATCTCCCTTCTCGTAAACTCCCGATAAGGTTTTTCAGATGTTAACAATTGCAGGGATCTAGGTCTGAATATTTTTGAATATCTGCAGTCTCGTAATCAGATGAATGCTAAATTTCAAAACGGAATCACAGGGGTATCTTCCCTCTCTTTTTACAGCACCACCCACTACCACCCCCATGAAAATAATAGACTCTAATAAATCAAGCCCTTGGTCCAATCCTATAAATGGCTTTTAAAATCACAGATCACAATGGTGTGTGTTTACAAAAAAAATCAAAACAAAAACAAAAAACAAAAAACATCCTCTATTTTACCTCTTTAATACAATGCTGATAGGCACCTGTAAATTATCTGTGTAGCAAATATCCATACAAAGAAAGTTTCAATTAAGATAAGGAGATTGTATTGAAACAGTTCTTTGAAGTAATGTAGTTAATAGCCTGTTTGATTTCTGCTTGTGAGAGAGTAATAACGTGGATTCAAGGCTCCATCAATCACAGAGCAGATGTAAGACTTGAGACACCGACACCCAGGGGAATAGAGGCAAACTCCTGCAGTGCAGGGTCCTTGGGCTAATGTAAAGTAAATACTCATAAACAGATTGAATGTTGTAAGAAGACAATCCATTCAGGACAGTTATAATCATGAAAGCAACTGCTTTATTTATCTATAAAAAGATTGTGGCTGGGACTCACTGTGTATAAAAGAGAAGTGGGAAAGAAAGCAGTATATGTTTATATGACCCACTATTTCTGGGCTCTTTCTTACACTGAAACACAGGAAACCTAACACACACATGTATATTCCTGCTGCTTTGCTAGCCCAAAATCCAACTCCCTGTTTTATTTGGTTTATTTAAACGGTAAAATATTTTTAAAAAATTATTCCCACCCCTCAAGGGGGGTGGGGAGCAGTAGACACATTTTTTCAGTGTCTGTGAATCGTTTCATAAAGGATCAGGAGGATTAAGTTAGTTGCAAAAACCAGCAGTGACATAATTAGGCAGCTTGGGCTATAATAAACAGGATCATAAAAAAAAAAAGTAGTTTGAAGAAAGAAGGCAACCATTTCGAAAATGCAAACCTCTCTGCGCACCTCTGGGCCTCCCCCTCCCCCAAATTGCAAAAGACAACTGAAGCATTTTTGACCTTGGCTACAATAATACTTCATGTTTTAGCACTTTAGTCAGCATTTTATCTACTAATTGCTACACACTACCGCATGTGGCTCGAATCTGCCACTGCAACTTGCTTTCATTGGTGAGCGAATTGCTTGATAAAGACTGGGAATTCAACCTGGCTGTTTCCTTTCTTGCTCCCCCTGCCCCCCCCCTTTTTTTTCTTTCCTCTTCCAGCTAGAAGCCGCTAATTTTTGCATAAAATACCGCATGGATCAGAACAGGGACGGTGAATGGTTCCCTAATCTCCTTCCACAGGCTAAACTCGGGCCACTTTGGCTATCGGGAGGCAAGGGGAGGAGACGAAGGGGGGCGGGGAGGAAGGAGTGGGGCGAAGCCAGGGGAGGGTGGATCCTGGCCTGTTGGTGGACCTGATGCTTAGGTGTTTCTGCATACTGGTCCGCTGGCTAGTCCATCGCTGATTGGAAGTCCATGGGACTCCGCGCTGCCACCTGGGGACCTCGAGTTAGGGGCTCTCTCCGGTCTTGCTTGGTTAGGAAGTGGGGTTCGAGGGGGTAGCCCCGGAGTCCGCAGACTGATTCGTGGACTGAAAAACTAGCACTATCTGAGGGTCAGCCACAGCCTAGTCTCCTCCCCCTTCCAAGCCTGGCGCCGTAGTCGGCGGTGGGGGTGGGCGGCGTTATTAATAAGGCGGCCTCCAGCAGAGCAGGCTCGCCAAGTCTTAGTGCAACAAGTCTATTGGTTTGAAGGAAGATAAACCGGGTTATACGGGTCATTGCTTTCCAGGAGACCTCTAGTGGTCAAAGGTTGAGCTACATCTTAAATATGGGGCTCGTGTTTGTCGCCTGTCCCCTGGGCTGGGTCGCCAACTCCGGTCAGGCAATAAGGTTGGTAGCTTGGTACCGATTTGTCCCGCACTTGGGACCAAAGCCGAGAGAGAAGCAGGGAACTCTGAGAAGATCCCCCAGGGAGGGGTCATGTGATGCCCTTTGTGGACACAGAGGCCCCAAGTTCCTTTGCCCTTGGTGCAGATGGCGACTTCCTATCTTATCTTGATTTTCCTTCCAGGTCTGAGATTGGTTAGGTATTCTCAGGGAAGTTGGATGAAATTTGCCCAAGCCATTTCCAGTTATAGTAACAATGTTGAATCAGTTTTTAAAGATTTGCTTGTAAAAGAAAGCCAAGTCCTACTCCTCTCCCCAGATCACAAATACACACAAACCCCCTTCATCTGAACAACGCCCTCATTGCCTTCAAATGCCTCCATATTTATGGGTTATTCAGTTTAGAAGTAAATAAGCTTCATTTCTTCTTCTTTTTAAGATTGCACACACTGCAGTGGTGCCCAAATGACGTTTGACTAAATTGTGACCTTGTTCCTCTCTTGGAATGACACACCATTTCATCTCAGGTGGTAAACTGCTGGGGGGATGGGTGGTGGTAACATACAGGCTCTTTATTCTTCAGACTCATTTGTGACCCACATATTAAGAAAGAATTTGATCAACTCGCCCCTCAGCCTGGTATTGCAGGGGACAGCTGTCTTAGCTTGTTCTAAAAACAGAGGTCCCAGCCATCTGAGGTCATTAAAACATCTTGCCATACTTGACTTTAAAAAAAAAGAAGAAGAAGAAGACAGGAAAATGTACAAACATGGAGCCTTTGCTCTACTGGGGAACTCATATAGTGCCTACTAAAAATTTCTCTGGGCCGTTTCAAATGAACGTTAATGATGCCTTGTATTTGGTGATTTATGACTTAAAATTACTTGACAGGCATTAAGTAAGTCATTACTTAGAAGCAGAGTGGGCATGGTAGGTAAATCACTACACTGAAAGTCAAGGGGACCATTCTTCACTGATTTTCTATGTCTCCCTGTCCATGGCTATAATTATCCGCAGGACTCAAACCCTAATTCTGGCTTTGTCAGGATTTCTCGGATAATTAGGGCAGAATTATCCAGACTGGTCATCTATGTAGTTGCAGCCCTCTGTGCTAGGCCATCAACCAAACCCGCGGAAGCGCCACCAAGTCCCTTGGCTGCCTCCACCTACATTTTGCCATGCCACAGACTGATAATTTTATGACTTGTTATTACAGGTTGAAATATGTAAATGTAGTAATTCCTACTAAGGGTGTAAAGAGATCTGAGTACTTCAAAGGAAAAATAATACCAAGAAGAGTAGTGAGATTGTTCTTGTTCTCATCTTCAGGAAGCTTTGGCCAAAATGAAACTGCTCAGTCGTTTCACAAAGAAGGTAGGGAGCCCGACGAACCTTGCTTAGGACTTACACAATTCCAATCTCAAGGTGTGCTAAAACCAACTATTATAGGCTCTCTAGATCTGATTGTTATGATTTTCAGGAATTTTGCAAGCTAGCTATTAAACGTATCTATTATTAAACATTAAATTATATAAACTTACAATTAAATATTGTGTTAAAAACAAAAGTAGTACATACTCAAAACTTATCACTTTCTAATTATTTTCCTAGATTTTCCTGTTATCTATACTCTTGAGGCTATTTTTACCTTTTGTGTTTTTATGGTTGCAATACTGTAAGATGGTGTGCTAGTGAACATCTCTTCCCAGTCCATGACCATTGGTATGTTGGTAGCTTGAAATTGGTTGTGGTGGGAGTATTTAAACCATGGAACTCAACAAACATGACAAATCAGGGCTTGATTTAGTGTTTTGTTGGTTGTTTAGACTTAAGAAAATGATGGAGAGAATGTTTATATTGCAGATTGTGATAGTTGTGTTTATATATCAGTCTGGGTCATGGGGTGCTCAGATACCTGGTCAAATGTTATTCCAAATGTGTCTGTGAAGATTTTTTTGGATGAGATTAACATTTGAATCAGTGAACTAAATAAAGGGGATTGCCCCCTTCCCTCAGTGTGGGTGGGCTTTATCCAATCAGTTGAAGGCCTGAATAAAACAAAAAGTCTGAGTAAGAGGAGACTCTTGCCTGGCTTCTGGAGATGGAACATAGGTCTTTTCCAGCTTGTGAACTCAGACTGAAACACCGGCTCTTCATGGATCTCAAGTCTGTTGACTTTTGGACTGGAATTTTCGCCATTGGCTCTCCTGTTTCTCACATCAGCTCTCCTGGGTTTCTACGTAGCCAGCTGCAGATCTTGAGATTTCCAAGCCTCCAACCACATGAGCCAATATACATACAGACATTCTTTTGGTTCTGCTTCTTTAGAGAACCCTGACTGATACACAAATTAGAAGTGTGTCAAGTCTGTACCACTTATATTCTGAATAGTGCAAAAAAAATTGAGGAAATACTTGAAAGTTACTATCTGATTCAGCAAAGAAGTTGCTAATTTCATTTATGAAAGATTGGAGTTCTGAGATATATCTTTGTTTTTTCACTTCTGTCTTACTCCTTCAAATAAATGAAAAGATCAATCGACATTCATGTTGGAACTATACTCATTTGTTAATGCAATTATAGGTAAGCTATTGATACAAGAGTTCAGCAAATAATTAACAAAATTATTCTTTGCAAATAGATTGGCTATATGGAATTGACAGTGAAAAGTGTTGTATATTTTATGATTATTTGTGTATTTGTGCTACACTTCCTGTATATCAGCAAAATGTATAATGAACTTATACACCCACATATTTGTATATATTCAAATCTAGATATATACATATGTATACATCTAGATCTAGATATAAACAGACATACACATACTTTTTTTTTAAAGCATGTAAAGCTAGTTAAATATTTAGAAGCACATCTCTGTCTAAAGGTAGCCTTGAGTCTGACATGCAACCCAAACTTCTAGAGCAAGGATTGGCAAATTATAGCCTACCACCTGTTTTGTACACGAGCAAAGAATGTGCTTTACATTTTTAAATGGTTGGGAAAAAATTACCAGAAGAATAATATTTTGTGACATATAAAAATTACATGAAATTCAAATTTCAGTGTCCATAAATACGTTTTATTGGAACTCAGCCATGCTCATTCATTTATGTATTGTCTATGGCTTCTACTACACTAAAATAGCGGAGTTGAGTGGTTGTGACAGGGACCGTATGGCTCTCAAAACCTAAAATATTTACTGTTTTGGCCTTTGTAGCAGAATTTTGTAGTAGAAGTTGTCTGTTCTAGAATATGTAGGTACCTTCCTTGGCTGGGAGTAGTAGACACAACCAGATGACCTTCTGAAGTCTTTCCTTGCCATTGGTCCTAGAAATCCTTCCTCAGTAAACAGGGAAAATGGAACACCCAGCATTGTGAGGGGTTCAAATCATAGCCTCAAGGAGAAAGCCAATGCCATCGCAAAACTAAGACTGAAGCCTGAGATTCCCACTCCTTGGCTTGTGTTCCAACCACTGGATGACAGTGCCTTTCTTCCTTTTCACTTGTCCTAAAGCACTGTATAATTTTGTTGGGTGCTGTTAAATATTTATTGAATTTTCTCATCCAATGTGGTTCAGTTACTGTGTTTCTATGTGTGTGATGGGACCCTTCAGGATTAAAGGTGCCATATAAATAGAGGATTATTTTATGACTCGTTATTGCAGGTTGAAATATGTAAATGTGGTAATTCACTAATGCTATATCAGTGCATATATCTGGGAAACAAGAATGCATCATCCTTCCATTTGAGTCTAACATCATTTACATCCTTTTAAAAAAAAATACCCAATCAATTTTTTTTTTAAATGAGGGAACGCAGTGGAGGAAAAAAAAATTCCTTTAATGCAATACTTCAGCTGAAAGTTTAATGACACGAAAGGCAGGCAATTCAAAGTTACAGTTCCCACAGCAACTGTAACTCTGCTATATAGCACATTTAGGCATAGATTTCACAGCATGTACTGCAATACAAAATACTCCACACTGGGCATGCAAGGGGGCAGAGTTATGGTTGCTATGGGTACCATGACTTTGAATTTCCAGATTTTTTGAGAGTTTAAATTCTCAACCAGAACATCACATTAATAGTTCATTTTTTTGCATTGAAAATAATAAAGATTGTATCACTGTTTCCACTGCCAAACCTATCTCCAGCTCAGTCCACCACTTAGTATAAATACCTACCCAAACATATTCACCCTGCTTGCTAAAATTAAACACATGACCTCAGCCTAAGGAGTATTTTAGTTTGCAAATTTATATGCGATGACTTTCACTGGATTAACTAAATCTGCTCCTCCCTCCTTTCCAAAAATCACCAATAAATTCAGGTTAACTCTTTCAGCATTCTGGCATATTTTATCTGTTATTCATGGGCTGGGAAGATATGATAATCAGATTCATTGTGCATGAATGTGTGATGTATATATTTATAATTTATACTCTGTCTACTTCCAAAAAGAACTGGAGGCAGCTAACTGCATGTATTCATTTATTCATTTATTCCTTGGACAAACCATGCAATTTTATGCCCTTATACTAGTGGTCTCAGGATCCTTTTCACTTTTAAAAATTGTTGAGGACCTCAAAAAGCTTTTTTTAATGGTAGATATATATAAATAAAAAATATACATCTTGAAATTTATCATATTATAACTTATAATTGAAATAGTTAAAAAACTAAATATTCATTAAATATTAATTTTAAAATAAAAATAATAAACTCATGGCATAACACGTTTTTTAATAAATAATAACTATATTTTCCAAAACAAAGAAACTTAGAGAAAAGAGAAGCATTGTTTTACATTTTACAAATCTCTTTAATGGAAGACAGCTGGATTCTCATAGTTGCTTCTACATTCAATCTGTTGAGTATCTCAAGTCATGTAGCTTCCAGAAAATGCCACCCTATTTTGTGAAAGAATGTGAGTGAAGTAAAGCAAATAATATCTTAGTATTAATTATGATCATTATCTTAACCCTGTGGATGACCCAAAATGGTCTGCGGGTGTCCCATGGTGCTTTGAGAACCAGTGCTCTGTATATTTCCTTATGCTATTTTTCCAAGCACATATGTTTTCTTCATCTGTAGGAAAACTTCTATGCTTCAAGGCCCTAGGAAAAATTGTTCCCTTAGCTCTATTCTCATAGCACTTAATATAGGTGCCAACCTGGGCATCTATTATGTGTCCTTATGTTTGTTTAGATGTCTGGAGTTGTTGTTGTTGCTGCTGTTGTTGTTGTTAGACTATGAGTTCCTTAAAAGGGAACCATGTCTCATGCATTTTCTAGAATGATACCTGGTAGTCCATATGTATGGGTTGTAAGAGTTCAACTCAACAAACAAGTCATAAAATCATTCCCACTCATTAAGTCCACAATATAAGTTAGGAACCATGTCTCAAATTTAATCCTCATAAAAATGCTGTGAAGTTGGTACTATTATTATCAATGTTTTTTGAGTGAGGAAACTAAGGCTTGCCTAAAGTTGAACATCCACGTGCCACTATGCCAAGAAATATGGAGGGTAGTAAAAAGCAAGAAAGAGTCTCTGCCTTAAAGGGCATTTACAATCTACTTTGGGAGACAAGACATAATGCACAAATGAAAGGCAAATAACAATATACAAGTTAGCTAAAAACAGACTTTGGAAACTATAATTAAAGAAATGCCCACTTACTAGAAATCGCTACTTACACAATGAATTATTTAGATTCAAACGTTTAGAGGACATACTTCTATCAGAAAGCCTTTGTTTTGGAATGCACACCAGATAAATGTGTATTTGTTTATAAATGATATATTTGCCATTACCCTATATGTTACAGATGTAATAAAATATACTAACATAGCCAAAGATTTAAATTATACAGAAATTTAAAGGAATGAGATAAAATACATATAAAAAGACATTCTAAAATTTCATTCAGCATGCTAATGAATTATGCACCTTACTTTGGTGCATAGTCAAATTTAGTTGGCAGTCCACTTTGGCTGCACACGAGGGTCATGTGGAGGATTTTTAAGATATGATGCTGGTGTCTCACCCCCAGGTCAATTAAATCAGAATCTCTGAGCATAAGTACACAAGTCATAGAGATTTTTTACCCTTTTCCCCCAAGCAGGGAATTCTAATGTGCAACCAGAGGTGCAAATCCCAGACTGTGGATTTGCAGAGAAAACTCAGGGGCTGCAGCTTGAGAAAATACCATGGAGAAGATGATATTAAAAGGAGCTTTGAAATTTTTACTTGGAAGTAATTGAGAAGTCCTGTTTGTGAAGTTGAATAAGATGATCTTTAAAATGTCTTCTTGCTTAAGTTTTTTGGGGGGAGGGGATGGGGGAAGCAGTACCCATTTTGAGTATACCTGGCTTCTCATGGTCTAAAATTGAGGAGTTCTGAAATTTATCCTGTGCCTGGCTGATAATTTATGCTGACCCCTTGTGCTGTTTTTCAATAACAGTAATTTTGAGGGTGGTGATTTTCTGTTGTCATAAAGTACTGAATCATGGGAAAGTCTATTCTTTGAGCCAATATAGAGGCCTGTAAATGGAATCATGAAATATTTGTTCTGGAAGGCGTTTTAGAACTGAACCCTTGTTTTACATATGAGGGAAACTGAGACCCAGAGATGTTAAGTGGTGTTGGATGACTTCTGTAAGGCAATGCTCTGGAAAGGAAAGTTTGGCACATTAGACAAATGGTTCTCAAATATGTGTTGTGGAATTCCACCTTCATAAAATGCCTCAAGCCATTCTGGGATGGGATGTCTGGGCAGAAAGGAGTGAGGTAATTGTGGTCCTTCCATGTTTAGCCGATCCTGTCAACATTGATGCTGGGTTAAAATATTTTTTTGAAGGGAGAGGGGGAGCACGCATGGAGGAAGGGCAGAGGAAGATGGAGAGAGAGACTCTTAGGCAGGCTCCACACCCAGCATGGAACCTGACACAAGGCTTGATCTCAAGACCCTGGGATCATGACCTGAGCCAAAATCAAGAGTCTGACTATTAACTGACTGAGCCACTGAGAAGCCCCTGAATTTAAACATTTTTAGATAAATAAATAAATAAATAAATAAATAAATAATAAAAATACACTCTGTGAATGCAAAAACAAAAACAAAAAACAAAAAAAGAAGAAACACAATTTTTAGATAAATTACATAGAATACCCCTAAACTCCAAAAACTAGAAAGTTCCCCAAGCTCTCTGCTCCCCCATTCTTAGGTCTGTTGTGACTATAGTGGTCTAGAACCTTCACTGTGCATGAAAAGTTGAACCAGATAAAGTCTGAGGTTTCTTTTGACCCTTCATGAAATTTTTGGTACTACATTTCTAAGTAGGGTTACCCAAACATGAGGGAAATATTAAAACACAAAGTTGAGTTCTAAGTATCCCCCTTTGTGCTGCACAACAAGGACAAGGAAGGGAGTCCCAGAATTTCCACTCTGATACCCAGAGCCTGGGGCCCATAGAATTCTAAAGCAAGAGTAGCCCTACTTTACCACGTCTGCTCAGCAAGGGCCATTATAGGTAAAAGGCAGCACAGAGCTGCTAGACCCAGAGGGACAGTGTCATGCATAGACCAAGAAAATTTCATGATAATGACTTGTCAAGCTCCCCCCCCCACATTTGGTTTACATTGGGTTTCATGAAGTGAAAAACAATGCATGAAAACATGTTTGTTTTTCATCCTTTAAATCATATGAAAATATTGGAAAAGTTCAAATGTAGGAGCTAGTATGACACTTCACATTCTTTTATGCATTGTTTATGCTGTTATTTGTTTGGGATTTCCTTCACCTGTCTTCTTCTTTAGTCAGTCTACTGAAAGAAGTCCAACACAACAATTGAAAAATCAGCAAACAATATCCTAAATGTGTGTGTGTACTCAGTAAGTACTAGTATTATGCACATTTTATTTTTTTAAGTTTATTTATTTATTTTTGAGAAAGAGAGCAAACACAAGTGGGGGAGGGGCAGAGAGAGAGAGAGAGAGAGAGAGAGAGAGAGAGAGGCAGGGAGACACCTAGTCTGAAGCAGGCTCCAGGCTCTGAGCAGTCAGTATGGAGCTGGATGCAGGGTTTGAACCCAAGAACCATGAGATCATGACCTGAGCCAAAGTCAGATGTTCGACTGACTGAGCCATCCAGGCACCCTGGTATTATCCACATTTTAGATGAAGGCACTGACATGCCTGATGAGGATAAATAACTTGCCTAAAATCAAACAGCTAGAAAGACACAGAGGATGGACTCAAACTCAGGTAATCAGTCCAGAGTTTGAGCTCTTAATACACATTCTACCATCTCTCTGATGACACTGTCAGGGATGTCATAGAAGAAAAAATGCAAATATTTGATGAATGTATTAAACAATTGTATTCATTACTTTTGATAAAAAATTAAATTATAAAATGAAATTAGATTTACAACCTATTAACCTGGCAAAGATTTTAACGAGTAGCCAATGTTCAGTTGGAAGTAAGAGAACAGAATTTGCCTCACAGAGGGGAGTGCCAATTTGTATAGTCCTTCTGAAAGACGATGTGGCAGTATATAATACATCCTTTAGATACAGCCTACCCTCAAACTCAGAAATTCCCCATCTATGAATTTATGCTAAAGAAAAGTTTGTACAAGTTCACAAAAAAGAATAAAAAATTTACACCAGAACGTTATTTAAAATAACAAAAATTTGGAAGCAGCATGAGTAATTGAAATAGCGGATTGGCTATAAAAATCATGGCATAATCCCAGGAAGGAAAAATATGCACACATTAAAAATGTAATAGAAACATGTTTATTGACATGGGAAGATATTAAAAATACTGTTGTTTTAAAAAGGAAATCTCTTTAACTTAAAACATACAAGTTTATGTCAATAGAAGCTTTAAGGCAATTATGTTTCTTTGTATTTTTTGGTGATTTTAAAATTTCTACAATGTAATATATATATTTATATATGTATTTTTATATATCTCATATATATACACTAGAAAGTGCTCAACCTTCCTTGCCACTGGAAAACCTTGCGCAGATGTGCAAAACAGTCAGTGACTGTAACCAGAGAAGGTTCAAAGTGAAATTAACAGCTAACATTTATTGAGCACTCATTATGGGCTAGGAGCTATACTAAATACTTTGAATGAATTATTTCCTTTAATCTTTACAAATTGTATGATACGAAGCTCTCTCAGCAGTCCTTTTTAACAGCTGAAGCATGGAGAGATTAAATAACTTGCTCAAATTCACTAAGGAAGAAGCTTCTAAAGCAGATGTGAATAATTTGTAGGATTCAGAAATTAAAAAAAATAAAGTTGACCCTTTGGTGTTAAGGAATCATCTCCTGGGGAATGGGACATTAGGTAGTTAACTTCCAAAAGAAGATAAGTTTATCTGGTTAAAAATTAAACCATCCATTATTAGAAATTGAGACCTGAGGGAATCCAGGATCGGTAAGTAACTATATTGTGTGATTTTTTTGATGGGATAGTTAACTTTTCCACCAAATAGAAAGTGGTTTGCTGGTAGAATTTTTTTTTTTTTTAATTGGATGTGATACATAGGGTATATGATCTGAGGAGGAGCCTAGAGCAAGTCAATTACCATTTTGGTAAAATGGGGATTTTGCTTGACTTAATACCTATCCCTCCTTCCCAGTTCCTCTCTATGAACTTCTGATGTTCTCCTCTACATCCTCAAGAGTCTCCTCCTTTGATATCTTACTGTTTCTCCCACCTAACTACCAGCTGGGAAATACATAAGTACTAAATGTTATAGTAACTTTAGAACTTCTAAATAGTAGGGCCCTAAGGGTAGCAGTACTGTTGGAAGGAGGTGACCTGGAACTCTTTCAGGTTGTGTTTGCATAGCACTTAGCATGAGAATGAGAAAACATTAATTGTGTACATCAAAGAATGGGCCACTGATAAGTGACTTAGTCCTAAGGACAAGTAATGAATCAACGACCAGCTGCAAAGTAAATGTGCCTCGTGCCCTTGGGTCTCTGTCTAGCCTCAAGGTGCCTTCAGACACAGAGGAATTATTTTCACTATTGCCATTGATGATCCTTAATATTCTATCTCAAATAGTGGGAAACAGAATCTTGAAAAGACAGTACAACTTTCATGATTGTCATGTAGTTTTGTTCATGACATTTATGTTCCATGGAATATAATTCTGAAGAATGCCTCTACTCATCATTCCCTTCCCTATCATTCATTGAAATCCAACCCAAGGGCCCCTTTCTATGGAAAATTCTCTGATGCTATCATCTGAGAATTATCTCAACATTCCTGGAACTCCATAGGCAGTGTGTATTGCTTTCCTTGGCTGTGACTCTTTGAATAAGCTGTATAGTTATATTGCTCTTCCCTTGAGAGACAGGAACTCTACTAAATAACAACAACGGGAAAATAACAGCAATGACTAAGGTATTGCAAACCTATTTATTTCAGTAGAGAGAAACCTTGTGATTTAAAGTTAGACACAATCTACTAGACTAAGCCTTCAATGCATGAGGCTTCAAATGTTTTAAAAGTCCAGTGTGTTGAGAACCTATTCTGTGAAAGGGATTAATTTGCTTCTAGCTCAAGACTGAGAGGTCGGAGATACGTTATAGACTTTGGTCATTACTAAGATATATTCTCAGTTACTTCCTGGAGCCTCAGTTGCCTCATCTGCCAATGGGACAAATGACATGAAGAGGTCATACCTAATAGAACTATTGTGAGAACAAGGTAAGATAAGAGATATGGAAGAGCTTTAGCCAAGGCATTATTGGGCATTATTTTAAACCATAAGCTAAATCCTATGTCAGAGGAGATTGCTGTTTTACGAATGGGTGATCAATACCTAGAATTAAAGTATGATCAATGAGACCAACTACCTGGAACTGACGTCCACTAAGGAAGAGCCCGAGTGGCTGAAGCGGTCATAGGGAGATGAGGGCAGCTCGTACCCAACCAAGGGGGAATGTTAATATGCTGAAAAATAGTACTCTGGCTAGTTTCTCTAAAGTAACTGCCTAAGTCTTATCTGTGAAATGGATTTTTCAGGAAGAAAAATGAGTCAACTAAGTTTGAGTTAGGATTTTTACCCACAACTTTTATAATGCAGACATGACTCAGTAAGAGGAACATAGTCAAGGAGATTTAATTTTCTCCAGGGCAGTAACCTGGCTAAAGCTGAAACTCAACCCATTGCCTTAGGATCTGACAGAAGAAAGAATGTGTTTGTGAATTGTTTGGGGTTTCTGAAACAAGAATCAAAAGAGGAAGATTTGAATGATGTTTATCCAGCATTAAGAAAGGGGAGGCTTCCGTTTTGGCAGTCATGGGAGTATTAGCCCTTGGAAAGCTGGACTCTATTATGAAGGAAAGGGTTAATCAGGCACACCCATTCTGGCCCTCCTTCATCAGCCCCATTCTAATAGGAAATAGTCCCATGATTGATTAGTAATGTCTGCCATGGTGTGGGTGGGGGGAATTATGGCACATTTGTCATACATTTTCAATCCTGCAATAATTACGCAATGAGTAATATGTGGTTCATATAAAAGTTAGATGCAATTGTGTCTCCTAAATTATAAAAGGGTTTCAATATAGATCAACTGCCCTTAGAGACTTTATGTCTCTATTCGCTGTGTGTTCCGAATCTCTGTTGTGGAGTAGGGTGGAGGGATAGAGCAGTCCCAGTAATTTGTAACAGTGTAGGTCCTGATGCTTCTTCATGGTATTCCCAGCACAGAGATGATATTTTCATTGCAATGGTTCATAATTCAGGACTCACATATCCAAATCTCCAAATTCTGCACAGGGGTAACAGAAGCAGAAAAGAAAAAAAGCCAGTTTGCCAAGTGGCCAAGGGTAAAATTGGTAGTGGAAAAATTGGATTTGCAAACTATTAAGAGTTTTTTTTATAAACAGTGGAGTACTTAAACAAAATGAAGCTGATGTCTTTCTAAACACTTGGAGTTTTTTCCTTTGTGTTCTTGTTAATGTTCTTTCTTGCAGAAAGAATTTTTATTTATCCATTTTATTATCTTTATGCAGATAATTTCCATTTGTTCTACTGAGGAGAGAAGAAAATTTTTACTTGAGTTGAGTAACTTCAGTATTCAAGAGAAGAGTCAGATTTGTCAATGACCAGCTAAGTGGGATTTTAAAAATGCATGCACTTAATAGAAGACCATAGGGGAAGGGAAGGGAAAAAGATAGCTTAAACAGAGAGGGAGGGAAACCATAAGCGACTCTTAAATACAGAGAACAAACTGAAGGTTGATGGGGGTGGGGGTGGTAGAGAAAATGTGTGATGGGAATTGAGGAGGACACTTGTTGGGATGAGCACTGGGTGTTGTATGTAAGTGATGAATCATGGGAATCTACCCCGGAAGCCAAGTGCACACTGTATACACTGTATGTTAGCTAACTTGACAATAAATTATATATTTTAAAAAATTTATGCACTTCCTAATAGAAAAATAATAGGCCGTGGGTTAAGGGACAGGACAGTGATGTACAGAGGAGGAAATAAGAAACACTAAGAAGACAAAAAGAGACCTCTTCTTTGATTAACATCTCTCCTTTTTTGCCCCTTCATTATTTCTGGTCCTTTTCCACCTTAAGCCAATAAGATTGGTGCTCCCTGGGGAGGGACTTTCATTAACTTGTAGCTAGAATAAGTCACCTCCTCCTTCAGACTAGTCTTTCTCCAGTTTCAGACACCGACATGTTTTCTTTCTGATGTTTGCTTTATCAATTTGCCACCTGTATTGTTTCCCCTTCATTACTATTTATTTGTACTGACTCACTTTTACAACTTTTTATGACTCAAAGAAAAATCTGTGTCACTAGTGGTAAATAGAAGGTAACCAAAACTAAATAAACAGATAGATAATAAATAAATACAATGGAAATGAAAACGTTTAAAATTTTTAAAAATAAAACTCAGTGATGAAATGTAATTATCTCTAAACCTGATTTACAATTTTCTAAAGCAAGTTCCTCATTGAGAAGAATGTATCTATTTATTAATAGTCAGTAATGGAGGGATATTCAGCCTAGTTCAATCTAAAATCATGTAACTGTCGGGGCGCCTGGGTGGCTTGGTCGGTTGGGCATCCGACTTTCGCTTAGGTCATGATCTCACGGTTTGTGGGTTCGAGCCCCACGTCGGGCTCTGTGCTGACTGCCAGCTCAGAGCCTGGAGCCTGTTTCGGAGTCTGTGACTCTCTCTCTCTCTCTGACCCTCCCCTGCTCACGCTGTCTGTCTCTCTCTCCTAGAAATAAATGAAAAATATTAAAAAAATAAATAAATGAATAAAATCATGTAACTGTCTACAGTTTGGAAGACAAACTTTTCTAAGGAGCCATGATGGATGGTGGGAAAAGCTTGAGATTTCTAATCAGACCACACTGAGTTCTAGCTCTTACTGCTCTCTCACAGTAAAAGTAGGATGATAATATCCACTTCACAGGGCTCTTGGGAGGCCAGAAGGTAACATATTAAAAAGTATGTAGAGCATATTTAGGCAACTTCAATTTTATTTCTTTCTACCAATATAGTATTTGTAGACTATCTCTGGTTTTGGAGTATTTTGTTCTGGGTGGAGAAAGACATTAAATACACACACACACACACACACACACACACACACACACACACACAACACAGAATCATAGAATTTAAGACATGGAAGAGATTACTATGAAAAAAATAAACACAATTTATGGGCTGTTTTTATTTTACATTCAAAATAAATATAGCTTTATTGAGTCCCCTAGGAAAAATGTACTGGCTTACAACATGTACTATCTGCCTCATTGACAAGAAAAAAGTCAATGAGCAAATTGTTAGCTTATAGTCATTCAAAGTTAATATCTGGGCATATTTGAGAAGCAGCAATAAGGTAGCATTTTAATCCTTTAGCTTTACATTCAAAGTGAGGCCATGGGTGGACGTGTGGGCCTCACAGCTCTTTGTTTAGCAGTTATTCCCCTCATGAATGATGAGGAAACAGACTCAGAACATCAAGTGTCCCCATGTTCTTAAAAAATAAATAAGTCATATATGGTAGCAACAGAATTTTACCCATTGCAGATTCTCATTAAATGCCTATTACCAATTGACAGCATTGTGTACAACTCTATAATAAGTGAATGCTCAATATGGAAGGAATTTCAGAGATCACCTAATTCAGGGGTCAGCATTAAGGAGTGATATGGCTCAGGGGGCACTGTTAGAACCAAAGGGATGAAACTAGAAAGGAAATCCATCCTAACTGTTCCTATGCAAGACTTTGGACCCAATGTTGCCACATCTGACTTCTAAAGAGAAGACAGACAGGTATTTGGACTTTTGGGCTTTTGGGTTTTTATGTGAAGATGTCTTTATCTCTTGGCAACTAAGCAACTAAACTCCCCTACTTCTTCTCCCACCCCCAACCCTCACCTCTGCTACACACACACACACACACACACACACACACACACCAAAACTTCTGTGTGGGTCAAATAGCAAGTATCCATGGTTTTCATCCACTCTGAGTATTGTCATCTTGGTGCATCTGATTTAGGCCATGTGTTTGTACCCAAATGAGAAGATAGAGGCCCAGAAAGAATGACTTAGCCAAGGGCATATCAGAAGTATTTCTTCTAAAACCTCCTATGACAAGCTGATAGATCATTTTAAACATTATGATGAAATAAAACAGTAATCTGGTAATCTACAGAGCAATAATTCTGAGTATCATTCTTTGTTTAATTGTCTATAACCCATTTTATCCGAGCTGTTGAACACAATGAAGTTAAGAAAGTAGGCCACTAGTGAAGAGTTAGTAGGGGTGGTTTGAAAATTAAGCGGAAGTATTTGTTGGTGCAAGACAGTCCCAGAGGTGAGTTTCTATTCCAAAATTGTGGACCATCAGCTAAAGTAATGTGGAAATATGTTTACCCATTGTCTCAGAGAGAAAGTTGAGTGAGATAATGAGTGTCATTTGCAATTCCATGGAAAGAAAACCCATACATACTTTGCATTAGTCTTTAAGGATGGATAAATGAATGGATGATTCATTTATTAATGTGACAAATAATGACTGACCTCTTGCTATGAACTAGTTATGGTTCAGACACTGGGGATGCAACATGAGCAAGGGAAAGAAAAGAATCCCTGCCCTAATGTGACTTATATCCTAATAGGTTGAATGAACTGCTTAAGCAATTTTCAATTAGCTAAATAATGGATCAGCTCTGCCATCCATTTTAGTCATGCCGACAAGAACAAGAAAGTTGATGATGGCATTGGGAACAAAAAGTTGGCTCTCTTGCTCTTAGGCCAATATTCTTTTGCCAAGGCAATGAGATGCTCTCTGGTCTGGATTATGGCATAGACTTTTATATTTTGAATCAAAGCTCTAAAAATACCAGGATGCAAAAGACGCTATTAATGGGACAAGGCAAGGGTACTGATATCAACTTACTTCTTTGTTGCCCATGCCTCACTTAAAAAAAATACCTGAAACCCAGTACAAACAGGGCATGCACCTAAATTAAGCCCGTGGTCAGCTTTGCTGGGTAGAGATGACACGTTTCTGTAAGTGATTCGTCTTCAGCCCTGTTGGCTCTGGCAGATTTATAGGGGTTATATTTTCACACACAAATTGTCCTTGAACAATTTCTCCACTACCTGGAACGCTCCTCCCTCCTCCCTGCCTCTTGTCAGATGTGCCCATCTGCTGTCTCCCTCCCAGATTTTTTCTTTAATAACAAAGTAATTGTTGACATTGTAAGAAAAATCCAATTCTTGGTTGAGGTTTATGTTCCACAGGGTCTCTCTTCAGGGAGAAAACCAGCAGCAGATAGAGTTGCACATTCCTTATGTTGGGGCCAGCTCCCTCTAAAGCCTGCATTACCGTGAAATAACTGCACTGCCCTTTCCAGCTGGTTCTCTTTTCTTTCTTGGGAGGGATCAGGAAAGACTAATGTTTCTTGTCCTTCATCTTCCCTCTAAGTGCCAGGGCTGCTGCAGGGAGCAACGTCAGCCATTGGTCAAAGAGAAGAAAGTAGATAAGACTGGTAGCCCCTAAGTTAGCCAGAGATGCCCACTTCCCATTTGCTAGGTGATTTTGTGACCTTACATAGGTCATTTCTTAAACTTATCAGTTCCCGACAATGAGGGGAACTTGGAAGTCATGATCAATGATTGTGAAGCCTCCTGTGGCATCCACAGATGAAGACATTCACCCTGGCTGAATGGACTTAATCAAGATCTGATCAAGTGTGGCTACCGTTATCTAGAAACATGCTGACCCTTTTAGCATATTTCATTGCAGCAAAGTCCCTACTACGTTGGCTTAACTGGATTAAAGACAATCTTAATTAAGAGGCAAAATAGAAAAATGGTTAAGAGAAAAGGCTTTAGAATCATTATAGTCCTTGGTTTGTATCTCTGGTTTATTTTTTTCTAGCTGTAGAATACTGGATGAGTTACTTAGACTCTTCGAACCAAGCTTTCCTTCTGGTACAAAGAAAAGAATGGCTTCTACAATATATCTTGAAGTTGTCACGTTGTCCTAAGGGTTAAATATACCTCAGTGGGCACATAATAAAAGGTAATTTTTATTCTTGTTATAAAGTATAAATTATAGAATATTTTCAACAAATACATTTTTAATTAAGAAATCTTAGTGAACAGAATCTTCATGAGTAGGCCCTTATGGGACTTGCCATAACAAAGCAGTAAAAATATTTCTGAATTACTGTATTACTTATTTATAGGAAGACATCACTTTGAAAATATTTCTTAAAGTTCTGAGCAAAATGCTTTGAAGATCAACTCAAGAGTAGGGTCAATACTCCCCCTGAAGCCTTGTCTACACATTAAGCCCATATTTTGTAGTTGGTGCAAAGGCGCGTTCAGTTTAGCTGCGTCTGTGAAGTGATACATTCTGAATTTGCAGTGTCTGGATTCCTTAAACTTTACTATTATTCAAGGCCTTAATCTCAGAGAGGTCCTGCCTATGTAGAATATGAAATAATGTAGTCTTACATCCAGTATGGTTGATCTAGAATATGTCCTGTCAATGACATGATTTTGAGGCATAGGACTTGGTATTGGTCTTCAGTTAGATAGTGATACATAATAATAATAATACCTCCTACATCTGTGGGAATGATTTCATTTGTGCTTTACAAAAATCCTTTTTTTGTAACAAAACACATGCTATTTCTCAGATTTTACAGTTGAGAACCTTGAGGGTTGAAGAGTCAGTCACTCACCTCATGACATTTCCCTCACTGGTTTGCAAACCTTTAGGTAGCTATTTAGTTGCAATACTCTCAGAATCTGAAATGTTTTCTGGAAGAGAAAAAAGAAAAAAGAATCAGAGAATAGTCTATCAACCTCACTCCCCTGTCCTATCTTGATAGTCAGGGATTCCTAATCTGAGGCAGCCTTCTTTGACAATGAACATGGTAGCAATGGCAGGTGGTCATGAGAGAGTAAGTCTCTTTGGTTTCAGATTCCTAAAGGACCTTGACATCTAGTGGGAATTAGAAATGAGATCTGCCTGCCTGATGCTGGTGAAGCTGCAGTGGCCAGTAAAGCACTGACCCCAAAGGTGAATTGATATGGCACTGTAGCCTGATGGGCTTTACTCCTGTTCAAGACTGGCTGAAATCCTGTTTTTTGACTATCAGATATACACAGGGACTGGTGGAGTTCATAAAAGAAGAAGATACCTAGTGTTGGTGATGCTGGGACACACAGAGAAAGCAGGAATTAAACCTGTGTTTCTGAGTTGAGGAAATAGCAAAGTGGCCAGAGGGACATGGGGGCCAATTTTATAAAACCCTTTTTTGCAATCTCCAAGACAGATTATAATCCTTTGGATATAATGCTATTGCATATGCTTATCTCTCTTACTGGTTTTGAGCACAGACACACTTTAAGAGGAACCTAGTTCATTAGAGAGATATGGAAACATAGTCATCAACAGTTGTTGAGTGCTTTATGCTTACAAAGCACCTCCAGATATATGTACCTGCTCATTTCACATGGCAGTGCAACCTCACCAATGTTGGTTGAATAAACAAAATTGTCTGCAGAGTAGGTATTTTTATCTCTTTTTTAGAAAGGAGGGAACTAAGAGATTAGGTGATATGCCCAAGGTCATGCAACTGGAATAAGGTTATCTGACTCTGAATCTGGTGACCTTTCCATTACAGCAGAGTCTGTTCTCATTGACACCTTATCATTGTACCACTGTATGTTCTTGCTGACACCCTTGTCACTACATCACAGGAACAGACTTTTTATGCTACAAACAGGTTTAGGCCATGTCTATTCCATGCTCTTCTTTGTCTATAAAGAACAAGAGTGCCCAGGGGAGTTTAAAGTCAAACACTGATATGGACTTATGATCTTGTCCTCCAAAGAGACTGGAATTTTATCTTCTTGTTATCTGCTCTCCAGAGACCATACAATTTATGCTGTATAAAAGTTAGAGCTGGGGACACCTGGGTGGCTCAGTCAGTTAAGCGCCTGACTCTTGGTTTCGGCTCAGGTCATGATTTCACAGTCATGAGACTGAGCCCTGAGTCAGGCTCCCAACTGGGCATAAAGACTGCTTGAACTTGTCTCTCTCCCTCTCCCTCTTGGTTTCTGGGATTGAGCCTTGCATTGGGCTCCATGCTGACAATGCAGAGCCTGCTTGGTATTCTCTCACTCTTTCTTTCTCTCTCTACCCTCCCTTCCCTTCACAAAATAAATAAATAAACTTTTTAAAAAAAGCTTATAAATGTACAAAAAGTGCCCAGGGAAACATAAAGGCATTTAAGAAATGGAAATGCAAGGTGCCTGAAATAAAGATATCTGTATTGGTCAGGGGTACAATAGCTGCTGTAACAAATTCTAAAATATTAGAGGTTTAACACCATGAAAATTTCTCATTTAACAGTCTTATCCAGATGTTCATCATTGGTAACACTGAGGTGTTTGCTTCTTGCAGTCATTCAGATATCCAGGTGAATGGAGGCTCTGCCATCCATTCATGTGACTTCTCAGCACAGGTCATGTGCTTGGGCATCAGAAGAAGCAGGCAAAGGAGAGAGAAGGCTGGGAGGGATTGCATGGAGGTGTTATTTATGGGCCAAGCCTGGAACACAGCATTACTTTCCACATATAATTGTTTGAACTTAGTTACATGACCATGTAGGATGCAAAGGACACTGGGAAATGTAGTTCTGTTTACAAGGAAAAGAAGAAACACTGATGACCTGTCAACATCCTCTGCCACAATATCCACTGGCAGGGCGGTCATTACAGGAAATTGACAACCTACTCAGGTTGAAAATATTCCTGTGTATCTGCCCTTTAGATGGAGTTCTTAGAAGATAACAATTCTGAACTATAGGTTTGTCAAGGAAGGGTGAGGGGAGACAAAGGAGGGAAGAAAGAGTGTCCAAATTATGTTTATCCTTTACTAAAAATATTATGAAGTTTCTTCTGGCCAGCTCAGCCACCGGTAATTGTTTCCTCTTTTGGATTCCCATACTACTCCATTCCTCACCTTCCTTCACTTAACAGCTTTTGATGATCAAGCTCGCATCCTTTTTCTTCCCTTCATCAACTTTAAAGTATAGAGTGATTTCTGGAACTATACAATTTGGTTCCACATCATTCTTCCTTTACTTACTGTGTGACCATGGGCAGATCATCTAGCTTCTCTCTCAGTTTCTCTATCTATAAAATAGAATCTACTTCCTAGGGTGTGTGGACACTGAGATAATATGTGTGAAGGGCTTAAAATGGCAATTGGTACCCAGTAGGCATTCACTAGTTATCATTTTTAGTATTTTGATGCTATCTACAAGTACCTGAAATCTTCCTTCCCTTGATTTCTGGGCCTCTTGTGGATCTTTTCTTCTTCTTCTTAGTCTCTTTTGTAGGTTCTCATTGAACTGCTGACAACTGAATTGGGAGTTCCAAGAATGTACTTTTCTCAGTCTTCACCTCTTCCATCTTTCACAGTCTCTGGCAGATCTCATTCACTCATGTGCCTCCATCCACAAGCTACATGTAGATGACTCTAGAACCATATTTTGGCACAGTCACTGTGTTTCAAATCCAAGTTACTGTAGTGTAACCAGGTGTCAAACCACCGTTTCTATTCAGGAATTGCATGGCCATCAACATCTCGACACATTCAAAATGTAACCCGTAATCTTTGTCTTCACCACTTGTTCTTCCACCTATATTTCCAAACTTGGAAGAATGGCATCATCATCTGCTCTAATCCCCAGGTATAAATAGGGAAGTCCCTTCAGACTTGAGTCTTTCTCTCATTCCCAATACCCAAACTGTAACTGTAGAGGACAGTGTTATTACTTTTTCTTTCCCAAAGTATTCATTACCCATTTCACTGCTCCCATCTTTACAGGATTTCTTCCTCTACAGGTCCTTCCTCTCCATGGCAAGAATATATTCCAACTATCGGCATTAGGCTTTGCCATGTGAATTGCTTTGGCCAATGAAATACGAGCAGAAGTGTGTTACATTCTCTGTCTGAGCATAAGCTTTAGGAACCTTTGCTTTCTTTTCTTCTACCATGAGAATGAAATGTCTCAAAGAGGGGCTGATCCCGGAGCATAGATCCTAGGATAAAGAAGACTCGTGGGGCAGAGCTGCAGCTGTCCTACAGCTGGTGTGAAAGATGAGTGGGAAATAAACCTTTATCATCAGAAGCTGTTGATTGGTCATTTCTTATTGAAGCAGAGTCAGACTATGTGCTATTTGGGGCTAGGTAGTGAGCAAGTAATTGTTCCCGGAGAATGGAAAGGTGGCAACCCATGTTATAGGAGGTGAGGTTACACAGAGGTAAGAAATGCCATTTGCAATTACTTGGAAATGCGGGACTTTGGGAAACAGAACATTACTAGTGTGCTTTGGTTCTGCTGGCTGCATTGGGATGAACTTGAAATGAACTGGCAGATTGACAGGTAAAATTAAAAAGGCATATATAAGCTCCAAATTGCAGGCCTTAAGAAAATGGAAGCATTTGTTATCCATATAAAACACGTCTGATAAAACACAAAACTGAGAAAGCCTTTGATTGTCACAGTGGAGTTAAAACTTGGTCTCATGCCTGAGTGGCTCAGTCAGTTAAGCATCTGACTTTTGATTTCAGCTCAAGTCATGATTTCACAGTTGTGAGACTGAGCCCTGAGTCAGGCTCCCCACTGGGCATGAAGCCTGCTTGGGATTGTCTCTTTCCCTCTCCTTCTCCCTCTCCCTCACCCGCTGTCCCTCCCCTGCTTGCACTCTCTCTCTGAGAAAGGAAAGAAAAAACTTGGTCTCTTATAACAACACAAGTGTTTCTAGAGCCATTTGTAATGTAATGACTCTTCCTGGGCAATTGCTTCCTTTTTAATCCTTTATCAAGTGTTACTTTATTTTATTAAAAATTTTCAAAGTTTATTTATTTATTTTGAGAGAGAGAAAGAGCATGAGTTGGGTAGGGAGTGGGAAAGAGAGAGAGAGAACTCCAATCAGGCTCCACACTGTCCATGCATATCCCAACTCAAGGCTCGAACTCATGAACTATGAGATCATGACCTGAGTCCAGATCAAGAGTTGGACACTTAACCAGGCACCCATATCAAGTGTTATTTTAAAATAGAACTCTGTCTTTAGAGATTTTTGATAACAATTTTATCCACAAATGATAGGGACCCTAACATGACTTACAGATTTATTCAACAAATATTGATTAAGCACCTACTGTGAGTGAGGTGTTGTACTAGGTAATCAGGTGTGTCAATGAACAAAACATGCAAAAATTTCTGTCATAGTAAAGTTTGTGGTCTGATGTAGGTGACAGACAATAAAGTTTAGCAAAAAGATAGTAGACGCTGGGAATTGGTGGGAGGGAAGGAGGGGTGGTCACCTTGGAACTGACTGCAGAGCAGATGGCCTTGGTAGTTATTCTTCAAGAAACTTAAAAAGTGGGAGTAGAAAGGCAGGTGATAAGATGATGAAGATGTTGGGGTGTTGGGTCATTGAGACGTTCGTTTCTTTATTTCATTGGTTTTTAAATGGGAGATAATAAAATATACTTTGTGCTCAGGGAGCGATCTATAGAGAGATAGAAATGAGAGATGCAAGAAGAGGGGTGACTGAAGCAGTTTTGTCACTTGCGTTACACTGCATCCTGGAGCAAGCTGTTTCAATCATGGGTCTTGGCTTCCCTGGATATTGAAGTAGATCAGTAGTTTTCAAACCATATTCAGGAGTTTTGTAGCCAGTTGGAATTTTATTTTAAAGTAGATGTCTATTCAATTTTAAGAATTATAAGAACAAGACAATATTCCCCTCAATTCTACATATTAGAGCTTATCAATCCTTTTATTTGTGTAGCCACATAGCCTTGTTTTTGTGGAGGCCTTGGAATACAGTGTCCTCTGATATTTGAAAATCTTTAAATAAAGTTTTCAGTTTATGTTTTTAAAATATAAAACTGTTACTATTTTATACTACTTATTTGTGTGAGAGATAGTGTTCTCAAAAACAATGAACTAGACGCTGAGGCAAATGTAAGACTATTAATTGTCATTCATAATTCCAAATATCAGTATTTTATATTTATCAAATCAGTCTTATCATCTTGATTGTATAAGAGACTAAACGTTAAGGAGCTCTGGGTGGCTCAGTCATTTCAGCATCTGACTCTTGATTTTGGCTCAGGTCATGATCTCTAACAGGCTCTGCACTAAGAGCATGGAGACTGCTTGGGATTCTCTCTTGGCCCCTCCCCAAAATAAATAAATGAACGTTAAAAAAAAAAAGAGGTTAAATGTTAAAATCAAGACTTTTTCTTGTTTGCTCTTTAAATAAATTTATGGTGAAATACTGTTAAAATCTAATTTATATGTTGGGATTCTACATATGACTTCATTAACAAAATATTTAAAGTCTGAAAGCTGCAAGATAGGATAATTTCTAAAATTCCTTTAAGCTCCATCAAATCTGTAATTCTGTTGACTAAACAATGTAACCTGGATTTATAGGATAATTGCCAACTTCCCACTTCCCTTTGTGGTTGGAGCAAGCTTTTGAGCAAGAAGAAGGAAAAAATCACTGAGTGTGGAGGAGGGGAAGTTTACCTGAACTTACTGATACCAACTCAGCTCTTCTGGAGGATACGCTAAAGAGTCAAGTGGCCAGCTTTATGTCACTGTTTCCCATAGTGTAGTAGGAAATGGATTCCCCTTACTGGGCCATATCTGTCTCTTGTAAATCACTCTAATTCAGTTGGTCACGTGGAAATAAAGTGACATCCAGGAGCTATTTTGAACTGTATCAAACTGAATTCCGTAATCTAACCCAACCCCTAATTTTCAGACTGTCAGTATGTAAGTATATGCTTTTTGCTTTCTCTGAATTTGCATAAACTCCGGTAATCTTTTTTTTCTTGGTTGATAATAGTGTTTGTGTTAAAATCACACCTTCTTTTGATTTCTTGCATGCATATAGGCTTTTCTCCTGTTTGTGGGCATAAGTGCTTTTATCTCACCCTGCAATCAGTCACAACCCAGGGTGGAGGCAGGGAATGTTTGGTACAATATTTCCTATATAAACAGTTTCACTGTAAAAGGAACAATATGGCTCTAATTTTGATGTATGATCAGTTTAGAAATATGCAAACACATTTGAATATACATCCTGTACATGACAACAGCAATGTGAAATTGGATACACAAAAGGGTCTTTTTTTTTTTCTGTAGTGATTTCCCCAGCCCTTCCCCAGCTAGATAATATCAGCTTTATTTCCAAGCTTTTAAGTGGAAATGCTTGCTTTGATAGCTTTCCCAAATTGATAAAAATATATATAGTCAAATGGAATTTTTTTTAACGGTCAAGTTATCCCCTGGCACCCACCCTCTCTCTTAGTCTGAATACAAATAAAAGCAGCTTAAATTGAAGAGGGTTTAAAATTTTCCAATGGAGCTGTGAAATAAAATTGGAAGTGACAGTGGTAGACACACAACCCAGGGGCAGTTCAGATGCATTTGTTGTGTGTGACAAAAAAGCACTTGGGTCTTTACGTCCTATTTGACTGTGCCAGGTGGGAAGTGAACCTTTGCCCCTCTGGTTTAGTCACAGACTGCCCAGGTGAGGTTTAGCATTGATCAGGCAGCCTAGTGTTGGTGGGGCCTTTGTTCTTCTAGCTCTTTCCCACCATACAGCTTTGGGGTTGAACAATAGAAACACAGTGACTGTAGTTGTAATTTGGCTACTTATATTTTCTATAGCGAATGAAGATCTTTTCTTAAAAGGTAAAAGTATCACCCATAATCCTATGACCTGAATATCAGAACTATTTATTGCAAATTTACTCGATACCAGAATTTACTAATACCAGCTAAGCCAACTAGATTATTATTAATATTCCTGTTTTTCTGAAATGGAATCCAAGGTTTAGAGAGACTGTGTAATTTAGCGAAGATAACATTCAGGAAGAGGCCTAACTGGGATTAAAGCTTGGTTTAGTGGACTCAGGACTTCACTGCTATGCCAACTATCTCTCAGTCCTCATGCACAAGTTTTATTATTTTGTGTTTATTTATTTTACTGTGTTTTTGTCTTTGTCTATAAATATGCACAGTTTTTTCCATGTAAAATTGGAGTGAATACACACAGACTATAATATATTAAAATTGGAATATTTGGGATGTTTAAAAAATTATCTTAAAAGTTTTTGATATTACCTTTACAGTCTTCACTATTATGATTTTTATCTTTTTTTTTTTTTTTTTGAGACCTAGAGAGTGGGGGGAAGGGGCAGAGGGAGAGAGAGAAGATCTTACACCGGCTCCACACTCAGTACAGAGAGACTGATGTAGGGCTCAGTTACATGACCTCAAGAATATGACCTGAGCTGAAGTCGAGAGTTGGATTCTCAACTGACTGAGCCACCCAGAAGCCCCTGTGATTTGGTTGTTTCTAATGGCTGCATAGTTCATATTAAAAATATACTTACTATGTGCTTTCAAATTACGTGCAGGGCATTTTTAGTATATGCTAGGCATTTTGTCCAGCCCCACCCTCACCTCCCTGCTTAAAAAAAATTGTTACATGTATGGATCATTATCTCCATTTTAGAGATGTGGAGGTTGGGAGTCACAGGATTTATGTAACTGACCCAAGATTTCACATCTGGTCAATGTCTAGAAGAAATGCCAGGAAAGACTTGATTCCATAACCTCACTCTTTCCAGTCTCCCACAGCCTTCAGAGACATAGTAAACCACAAGGCCCAACACTTGGGGCATGGATAGGTATCATACCCTTTCTGGGCCATAAATGTACTGGGTTGATGGCAGGTGAATGAACACAGTCTCTGCCCAATGAGAGTTTGTGGTGTGGACCACATGCTAGGAGGTGAGCCTCACTGGGCGTTCTGGTGATCAGGATAGCTTCTGGCAGATTTATCCAGGTCCGACTATCTATCAAACAGCATGAGTTTGCAGGGTTGGGGACTTATGTCTCCTGGGGCTCTGGAACAGAAGGACATCAGATGGGGCTAAAGGCATCTTGAGCATTCAACTTCAGTGCTTCGTTTGGGGAGTATGTACACAGATGGGGAGTCCCCCACCCCCACCACCTGACATAGTTTGGAAACCCTTTTTCTGCAAATGCTGAGTCATAGCTATTTTTTCTCTCATTCTTGTTCTTTCCTGGTGTCTTCTATATCTTAAGAAGGGTGTCTTCATTTGTTCAGGCTGTTACAATAAAAATACCATGGACTGGGGACTGGGTGGTTTAAGATATATATATAAACAGTTCTAGAAGCTAAGAAGTCCAAGATCAAGTTGCCAGAAGATTCAATCAGGCCTGGTGAGGGCCTGATTCCTGGTTCACAGACAGCCCCCTTCTCACTGTGCCATCACATAGTGGAGTGGGGGGCAGAGACTCAGAGCCAGATTTTGTGTCTCTTTTTATTAAAGACACTAATCTCATTCATAAGGATTCCATCCTCAATAACTAATTATTTCCCAAAGCCCTCACCCCCTAATACCATCACATTAGAGGGTAGGATTTCAACATATGGATTTCGGGTCGGGTGAGGGACGACACAAACATTCAGTCCATAGCAGATAGGGTTTCCTAAAGTGGGTTGTGGGGATCTCTGGTGGTACGCTTGAGATAATTTTTAGGGCCACCAGATAAACATTTTATTTTAATCATTATGCACTTATTTTAGTGTATATTAGAAACAAATGTATAGCAGCTCAATAAACAGTGACTTTCACCAAAGCATTTGCTTGGGGGTGAGGCTGAATTAAAGGAAAAAATTGAATCATCTCAAGAACATATGATATCAATAATAAGACAGGTGGTATTAGGATGTGCAGAAATCTTGAAGGTGGTTTGTGAGCAAGGGAGGTTTGGGCAACACTGCTTGGAAGATGCTATTTCTTGCCCTTGCCTCTCTTTCTGCACTGCTGCCCCGTCTGTTACAGCAGTACCAGGCCTTCATGATCTTTACGACTGGGACTCTGCCTCTCTCACCCTTCGAATGCACCCCTTCTCGGCCCCAGTGCATGGCGCAGTGCCCAGCACAGGGTAGGAAGCTCAGCAGGGATACTTAGTTTCTGGGCCCTGAGATAGCAAACAGGCCAACCTGTGGCCTGCCCTCGGGCTTTGACTCCTAGCAGTCAGTTCTGGGCTCCAGGGCCCCTGAAGTCTGATCTTCTATGAAGAGAAGGAAACAAGGGACAGAAATAGAACAAGAAATCTTGAACACAGATAAAAGGCTTTTTGATATTTGCATGAAATATGCTTCTTAAAGAGGAACTATTTTTATAGCATTATCTATAAGAGATTATAGGCAAAAATTAATTTTCTAAGTCTTTATAGTTAAAACAGTCTGTGCACAGAAGGAATTTAAATTCCTCTTTTAATAAAAAACCATGCATTGTCCTGCAGGCAAAGGGCTAGGTTTTTTTTTTTTTAATGTGATTATTTTGTGATTTCTGAAGCCAAGAGAAATTTATGAAATGCTGTAAAGACCACTGTGCTTCCCTCACAGCATTCCAGGCTGTGTCTATGCTTCGTCATAAAGGATTATTTGGGGTGGGGGCAGAGGGCAGAAATATTACAATATAGCAATTCAATAAAGTATTATAAAAACCATAAAATCTAGCAAGGATAGGAACTAAAGCTTTCTAGGTGAAGGAATTAAGAGACAGGCGAGGCAAGACTAAGTGCCTGAGCTAAATGAATAAAAGGCCAATAATTGAGTTTAGGAATAACTGAGGGTTGAACCAAAGGCATTTGAAGTGTTAATTTATTAAATAACCCTTTGCTTTCATGGCTTACAATAAAAAATATTTGTGGTCAGGAAAGTTAGGAGACAGGAAACTGAAGTCTTCTAAACCCATTTCTATGCTTGGAATGAAACCAAATCTTTATCCAATCATAAACCTTATGTGTTTATTTGCAAGGGAGTAGAGAGGGAGAAAGAGAGGGTAGCAGTATTTGATTTGATTTCTATTTAAAGTACCTCTTTTTGTCCTGGATTTTGGTCCTAACGGAGTGTCTTCATGTGGCTTAGAGGAGACAGTTGTGCCCCTGCCTCTCTCTGGCCTTGATCCATAGCACTCTCCTCCTCTCCCCCCGCNGTGCATGTATTGGCTCAGTTTCCTGCTTTGGTGAAAATTCACAGGGAAGTAGGGAATGGTTTAATGATCAAAGCTGAACTTGATCTTTATCAAAAGGATCTTTTCCATCCTGGACATCTGAGCCACTTGAAAATAGTTTAGATCCAAGAGAGAGACTACCCAACTGTCCACACAGGCCAGCTTGAAAGGAGACTGGGGCAGATGACCAAACAGGACTTGTCTTTAATACTATGGCCTGAGAACAGCGTGTTTAAGGGCGAGCCTCTGCCCTTAGGCTCCTTTCCAACAGTGGCTGCGTCCTGGTCTAGTCTCAGTAAAGAATTTCATGGGGAAGATCCCCCACCCCACCAAGACCCAGGGCAAAAATATGAATTTCTTATATGGTTGGGTATTACCGAGATCTTTATTTGATGAATGAAGTAAAATGATTGTCTTGGTGTGTACCTACTGAGGAGTGAGACGCTGGGTCCTTGTCAATAGCAGAATAATCATGAGGGAATGACCTAGCCTCTCTAAACCCCTGTCTCCCATCTTTAAAATGGGGTTAATGACAGTTTGCATTTTCATGTTTGTTTATAAACGAACATCTAAGTTCTCCATTCCCAGTCCAGGGCTCAATGTGGTATAATTTTTGCCTTCTTTACAAGCTTTTTTCACAGTGTGGATGTGTAGGAATGTGTATAGGTTTGGTATAAACTCATTCTTTACCCAGTGATATTCTGGGACAAGGTTGGCCAGAGGTGATGTAGGAACTTAACATGTGCAAAATGCTTACTATGTATCGGGCATTTTATGTACAGCATCTCATCTAATTCCTACAAAAACAAAAAGAAAATTTAGGAGACAGAGATTATTGTTCTCACTCTCAGTTAGGGATATTGAGCCTCCATCAGCTCATGTGATATAACCAAGATGGCACAGCCAAGGACACGATAGGTTCCAGACCAGGTGGTCCTCTCTCTGGAGCGCAGGCTTTGTTACCTACAGTGGATTAGCTGCAGTGGTAGGGTGGTGGTGCTGGTGGTGGGGAGAGGAGACATTAGAGGGACACTAGAAGTCATTACCTTGAGACATCAAGCACTGCTGAAGTGGCATGAGATTTTCTCTTGATTAGCTCCCAAGAAAGGCACATCATAAATCAGATCCCTTGACATACAAGGAACATTCAGATTCCCTGATCAGGTTTGGGGGTGGATGCCCTGGAAATTGCAGGGACTGTGTACACGGGGCGGGGTGGGGGGGGTGGTAGCTGTTTACTGAGCACCACTACATGCCTGGTTTAGATGCTTTATGAGTACAGCTCCCACTTAACTCTCCCACTAGCCCAACGTGGGAGGTGGGCATCATATCAAATCGAGGCTTACAGGCATTAGGGAGCTTGCAGTGCCAGGACTCAGGGTGGTGTTTTAGTCATTTTGTTCTGATACCTTCAACCAATGTACGATAGAGGCTGTGGAGGGAAAGAGACAGCACAGTGCTCAGGAGGCCTTTGTCACAAGTTTGATATTTTGGGCCAACTGGATTTGCAAACTCCTTTTTCTTTTTAATGTTTATTTCCTCATTTAAAAATTTTTTTAATGTTTTTATTTATTTCTGAGAGAGAGAGAGAGAGAGAGAAAGAGAGAGAGAGCGCGTGAGCGTGAGCAGGGGTGGGTCAGAAAGAGAGGGAGACACAGAATCTGAAACAGGTTCTGAGCTGGCTGTCAGCACAGAGCCTGATGCGGGGCTTGAACCCATGAACTGTGAGATCATGACCTGAGCCAAAGTTGGCCACTTAACTGACTGAGCCACCCAGGTGCCCCTATTTTCTCATTTTGAGAGGGGGGAGGGAGGGGGGTAGAGGGAGGGTGAGAGAGAATCCCAAGCAAGCTCTGCACTGTCAGCCCAGAGCCCCATGTGGGGTTCAAGCTCATGAACCATTTAGATTATGGCCTGAGCTGAAATCAAGAGCTGGAGCTACCCAGGCACTCCTGAAAATTCCTGTTAATAGTTATTGGTGTTTTTTTCCCTTTGCTAGAACATAGCACATCAGCCATGGTCCAGGGGACATTTGAGAAACACAGATGTCGGCAGGACTTGGTGACAATCCCCACTGATGCGTAGTGACCGGGCTTGGGAATCTTCATTCCCAGCTTGAGCCCTAGCATCACCTCTGTCTAACCGCACACAGGGAGGAAGCTTCCAAATGGTTCTAGGCCAGTTTCCTTTATGAAAAATGGTAATCATAATAATGTTTACCTTGTGGGGTTGTTTTGAAGATTAAATGAGAACATGTTTGTTTGTATAGAAGTAGCAAGATAGAGGCAGGATCCAGCCCATGGGTGGCTTGCAAGTTGCTTTGAAATGTTTTAAGTAGTTTCCAACTTTTAGAAATTATGAGACATCACTGAAGTATATCTATCTATCTATCTATCTATCTATCTATCTATCTATCTATCTATCTATCTATCTATCTATCTATCTATCTATCTATCTATCGATCATCTATCTTCATCTTTTTCTTCCTCAAGTATGAAATCCATGATGCAGATTTTCTCTAAGAATCAGAAGATCTGGCAGCAAAGGACCTTGGTTCCCATGATGTAACAATCAAATCAAGGTACACACCAGCTGTTGCCTCAGAAAGACCATGTATGTTCCAGTTTGCCTTAGTCCCCTGCACTCCCTACTGTCTTCTTTGTTTATCTTGCTTCTTTAGACCTTGCAGTGGAGAGTCTGGCACACAGTAGCAGCATTGTGTTTGGCATAGAGTAACGTGCAGAAAGTACCTGCCAGTCTGACTCCAGAGCCAGAGGATTTGTCACTCTATTCTCTGGCCTCACTACTCAAAGTGTGGTCCACAGACCGGCGGTCCCAGTTAGGCAGAACTTCAGGCCCCGCCCTGGGCCTACTAAATCAGTCTTCATTGTACCAAGCTCCCTAGATGATTCACATGCCCATCAGAATTTGAGAAACACTGTTCCATTGCTTTTATTATTAATTGGACATTTAGACACTCAGCTTTATGGAGTAGGACAGTAGAGTAATTGGGAGACTGGCCTAGGACTTGAGAATGTAATTCAAGTATATGAGCTTTGTGACTCTGACCAAGTCTACTCTGGGCCTCATCATGTTTCTCTGTAAAATGAGAGGACCAAGCAATATTTATACTTTGCATTCTACGAAAACACTTACTAAGAGGATAGCCTTTAGGCAAGGGCTCCTAACACCGTGCTGGGTGCTGAGGCTACATAGTCCAATAGGCAACTCGTGCCCACCCTCTGGGGGCCCCCAATTCAGTATACCAGAGAGACAAACAAATTAACAATTACTGCACTAGGACAAGCATGTGCCCAGGTTGTCCCTCATGCTAATACTCTGTGATCCCCAAATTGCATCTAGGATGCACTAAATCGTCCCCAGCCTCCTGACCCAGGTAAAGGAGCCCCTACGTGTGTCTGAGCAGCTCACTAGCACAAAACATGCTCAGCAAAGAAATGGGCCTGCCATGATGATTGGCCAGCAGCTGGGTGGAGCCCTAGGGGAAAACATATGTTGGACCGACACAGTGAAGAGTGTAGATCTCACAGACCTTTATTTATTAACATTTATCCTGGGGGAGAAGAATGCTTTTTAATTTCATTTAAAAAGTAAAATAAAGTAAGGCCTCTAAGCTACCACTGAATTATACATAGTGCTAATTTGGTTCAATTATTTTGCTCGTTATGGGCAGAAACACAAGTTGCCATTACAGGCTCAGGACTGAGAAATCAAGTCCCAGATTACTTGTGTGAAAATACAAGTGGGATTTAAAAATGTATCAAATAACTAGCTGTCATAACTGATTAATACCACCCGATCTAAGAGAAGTGGCTGTTCCATCTTCTAAAATGTCATTAAAATATCAAAAATAAAGAGTTCACGTAATTAAAGAAACATTATTTTGTTCACACAGCCTGAAAAAATGTGATTAGGCAGCACTTCTGAAATGGTGATATTCAATCAGGTAGGTATTTGTATACCAGCTCGGAGCAGATATTGCTGGTTATGTAAAATGTGTTGCCTCGTTATGTGCTGTGAGAGGACAGGCGCCAGGGAAAGAAAGAGATGGAGGTGAGGGCATATGGTTCATTCATTCTGAAGTCAAAAGAGTGGAGTTTTTTGTTTCAAAGCCAAAATAGCCGTTTTATCAAATAAGCTATCTGGGTTACATTTCCTGTCAGCAAAGTGACAGGATCCACGTTGATGCTTGGGTTCCAAATAAGACTGATTTAGTTATTTCTGTCACTAAACACAAGCTAAATTTCCATTCAACAAAAACAAGAATAATTGGTTTGGTTTTAGAAAGACAAGCAATCATTTTTCATTAGCGTATGCGGGAAGGAAGCATGCTGTTGGTTGCTAATGTATACTCACAATGATGCCAGGGGATGGGCATGCAAACTCTACTTAGCAATCATTTTCTGAGAAATAATTTTCTTATAGTGGGAGCTCTGCATATAACTGAGTCTCTTAACCCATCTATCTATGTCAGCTCAAATCATTTGGCAAAAATAAGTTTTTATTTGTTGTGTCTTGTTCAAGGTAGGCACTCCGTAAATGCTGATTGAATTAATTTGCGGGAATATGAGTAGAAATTGGTGTAAGGAAACACTGGGCTGTACAATTTGGCCTTAGAAACAGAGGATGCCAAGAATACTGGTACTTCATAACTAAAAGCCTGGCTGGAGTGTGCAGCCAGCTGTGTCCAGGTAATGTCTTTCTGGAGAGAATGCACGGAAGATTTTTGTAGTTCTTGAGTTTTCTAGCATTGGCCAATAAACCAGCTTGTTTTGGTGTGTATGTGAGCTATTTTGTGAGGAATATTCATTCAAGCAGCATGTCTCCCCAAAGCCAAAGGCAAAGGCAGCTCAGTCAATTTGACTATGATTGCCCTGATTTCAAGAGCGAATCCCAGACAGGATCACTGACAGTGGCCAGGCATCGACTGGTGGCTTTCTAGAAAAAAATAACTACTCAGCTCAGTGCTATCCCCAGAGTGGAGGTCAATCATTGATTATGCCTGAAAGGGGCTGTACTTCAGTTAGGGCAATGCTTGGCCATTGGAAGCCCAGTCCACTATCCCAATGGTCTCCAATGAGGGGTGTGGGAAGGAAATATTAGGACTATTTGTATTAAATTTTGGTCTCATCTTTTTTGCTGTTTGTTGGTTGTTTTCTATGTGTATACATTATACTACACATATTTAAAAGTAGATCAAGGATAACATTTATAAACAAATAAGTATACATTTCTGAGGGATGCTTGCTTAAGAGTCTGTAAAAATGGGGTGAAACAATCAAAATAGTTTAGAGATATTGTACTTGATGAAGCTCTGTGAGGGTAGGGCTGATGCAAGTTTTATTTACCTCTGTATGCCTGGTTTCTAGCACAGCACACAGAAAGCACTTTTTATACTATAACCTCCAAGAAAACGGATTCTCTTTTTTTTGTTTAATATCATATCCCAGATACCTAGCACAGTTCTTGGAATTTAGGAGGTGCTCAAAATATATTTTTTAAATAATTATGTCTACCAGATAACCCAACTGCTCCAATAGAAGGATTTTGTTTGTGAGGGGCCTGGGTGGCTCAGTCGGTTAAAAGTCCAACTCTTGATTTTGGCTCAGGTCATGATCTCATGGTTTGTGTGTTCGAGATCCAAGTCAGGCTCTGCACTGACAGCATAAGGCCTGCTTAGGATTCTCTCTCTTCCTATCTCTCTTCCCCTCCTCTGTTTGTGTGCATGTGCTCTCTTTCTCTCTCTCAAAATAAATAAATAATTTTTTTTTAAAAAAGGAGGGATTTTGTTTGTTTTTATCAAAGTTTCCTTACATAATTGAAGATCTTTACCCTGGAAGATCTTTGGAAGTATTTTGGACATTTTGAATGATCTCTTTGTTCAAACTTTTGAAACAGAGGGTAGAACATGCTCTGTCTTTTACATGTGACCTACCTGCTGTCAGGATTCCCTTTTTTTAAAATTGTAAATCAGACTTCTTTTTAAGTAACCCCAATTAATCGATGCCCAGATTTAAATTAAGGTACTCACTTTCTTCTCAACATTATGGTACTTCACTTTGCGGAAGGATTTCATAAAACCCCTTTTATGTTTTAAAATTTTTAAGTTTATTTATTTTGAGAGAGAGAGAGAAGGAGAAAGAGAGCGAACAATCAGGGAAGGGGCAGGGAGAAGGAGAGAGAGAATCACAGGTGGGCTCTGCTTGACATGGGGAGCCTGACAAGGGGCTCCAACTCACTAATCACATGACCTGATGTGAGATCATGATCTGAGCTGAGATCAAGAGTCAGACACTTAAATGACTGAGCCACCTAGGCTCTCCTTATAAGATCCCTTTAAATAAAGGATATTTCTATACAATAAAATTTGACAAATAAAAATTCATGTGTACTCACATTTTTAGGAATACTCTTCTGTATTGTGTGAGGCCGACCTTCAGAGTTGTTTCATGTACTAATATGTCTTAAATGAAAAGAAAAGCAGAATGACCCACAGAGGTCATTGAAAATCTCATGGTGAGGTATAGAGATTGTGTGTGTGTGTGTGTGTATGTGTGTGCTTTCCCTTATCCACATTGTGCCAGGTTTTTAATCACATGATTAAGAACAGCAAAGTACAGAGTTACAAAATCCCAGATTCAAATCTTAGCTGTGCTGTTTGTTAGCTATAATTTGCCTATAGTGATGTTCTGGAGTCTTAATTTATTTATAATAATTATATCCAATAATGCTTCCTTTTTAGGCATATGGATTAAGACTCTTGGTTTGTAAATGATAGAAAATCTAATTCCAGTTGACTTACATAGATAAGAGGAGTTGATTTGCTCATGCAAGTGACAAGTCCAGATCATAGGAGTGGCTTTAAGCCCACTTCAGTCTAGGGCTTATCCAAAAGCATCACAACTATGTCTCCCCTTTCTTGGCTGTCCGTTTCTCTTCGTTAGTGTCATTTGGAGGCTCAGGTGGGGCAAGATGGCTATAGCGGTTCTGGTACCATTTCTGGGAAAGAGAATGTATATTTGTCTCAGCTGCCCAACTGCGTTTCTTGCCTCTCATTGGCTCATTTGGTCATGTGCTCATCCCTGAAACAATTGCTATGGCCAGCACAATATGCTGTGCTATTTGGCTTTATTTAGTCTTGGCCATCTGCCCATTTGCCGCTGTGTGCTGTTAGCATCCCCCGCTCCACCAAAATCACTTGCTTCTGGAGTAGGAGACGGATTGTTCTGCTGAGAAAATTTGGAGTAAGTTTATAAGGTGAAAAAAAGTGAATGCTAGAAGGAGGCAGAAATACCAGCTGTCTACCTAGGCCAGTTTGTGGCTAGATTAAATTTAGGTCATGTATGTGAAAATGCACAGCATGTAGACAATCAGTAAATGACCAAAAGTAGACAATCGGATTAGGTCAATCTCAAGAAATGAGACTCAGAAGCAAAGTAGGTAGGACGAGTTTTAAATTAAGCACACAAGGAGCCTCACTGATTTGGAATAAATTGATTGAATCCACTAAACATTTCTTCAGCATTTGTACTGTGCCAAATGCTGTGTATAGGCCTACAGGTATTGAAATTTTAAAAAAGAGTTGGCTCAGCACTGGATTATTTTATGGTCTAGCAAGAGGTACAGGCGTGCATGTCATTTCAAACAATGTGCAGTGTTTGATGGATATGTGCACAGGGCCTGTGGGAGCCCTTACAGAGAGGGGCCCCTAGCACAGACTTAAGGGGAGGTACAGTGATGAGGAGAGACATGAAGAGGGAACTTCTTTTCTAAGGAAAAGTTCCTGATCAGAGTTATAAACAACTAAAAAGAGCTATCCAGGTGAAGAAATGAATGGGGAGAAAGTTTTTCAGGAGTGGCAGAATGGCATGGGCAGAGATAGCAGAGCTAGAAAATACACAGTGTGACTCCTGAGAGAGCAGTAGTGGTTGCTGGGCCATTTGCTATATCTGGAGTAGGGAGTAGGAGGCTGAGAGTGGCAGATAATACTGAAAACACCTTCTAGGGCCTGACCATCAAGGGTGCTATATTCCATATAATGGACACTGGGCATTGACTTTAGCTTATGGGAGACCAATGAATGGCTTATCAGAGGAGACCAATATAGTCCAGCTGGATATTTTAGACTCTTCAGCCTGGAGTGGGTGAATGGAAAGGCGTGGGCCCCGATGGACTTTAGGGAGCCCAGTCCAGGAGAGAGATGTGGGAGGGCCTGGACTGGAGCACCATTAGTAACATGGAAGAGGAAAGACAGAGGGAAAGAATAGAAGCGTTAAGGCAGCAGGATCCAGGGACTGGTCAGATGTATGAAATTAGGGATAGAGAGGAGTCAAGTGCATGACAAGTAAAAGGACAAGAAAACTGAAATGGACAAACAAGTCCACCAAAAAAAGAAATAGTTGAATACATAATGGTACTTTCATAGGGTAGGCTAAAATTACTCTGCATGGGGCATCTGAGTGTCTCAGTCTTAAGCGTCCAACTTTGGCTCAGGTCATGATCTCGTGGTTCTTAATTTCCAGCCCCATGTCGGGCTCTGTGCTGACAGCTCAGAGCCTGAAGCCTACTTCAGATTCTGTGTCTCCCACTCTCTGCCCCTATCCCACTCATGCTCTGTCTCTCAAATGAATAAACATTAAAAAATTTTAAATTACTCTGCAGAAATAAAGAATAATATTTTAGTAAAATATTTAATGGTTGGAAATATGCCCATGATATAGAAATAGAAAAAAATCAGGCTATAAAATAGAATAGCATTATGACTTCAGTGCATATAGTTAGAGAACCATCTGTATTATATAATTCCAGTTGACTTACAGCATAATGTTAATTACTTTTATCTCCGTCGTGAGGGAGCTTTTTTTTTTCCACTTTAAAAAACAATGAACTTGTAGTACTGCTTAAAATTAGAAGAAAATAAATGATACATAATAAAACCAAAATGGCCATTTTTGATAGATGTTGACCTTCCAGGAAAAAGGTTCCAGTGAAGAAGGGCAACTGGGTTTGGGGTGTAAGTCTAGAGCTTGGGGAAGGAGTATCCACTTTGGCCTAATGCATTGGTGGGTAAGAGTGTCCATTCATGCCATGGCTTTTGAAGAGGAGCTCTGGGAAAGATTAATATTTGAAGTATCTACTTCACTGAAGCTTCAAGTCCCCTACTTGCTCTTGGTTAAGCCAGAGGCTACCCCATACCGAAAGACCCTAAAGTCAGAATGTGAATGTGAAGATTTGCCCTGTGTTTTATAAGCAATGGTGCCACTTCCTCTCCCCAAGATGGCCTCCCACCTCATGGTGGGAAACCTGAAGGCTTATTCAGTGTGAATATGATTACTAACAAATTTATGCATGTATTCATTCACATCCCTCCTTCACTCCCTACACCATCGGTTGTGTGTCACATATTCCTACTGAGAGACATAGAAAAGTGTGTTTGCTTTTTCTCCTTTCCCCCAGTGATATCTGCTGGATTATACCTCACATTGAGTTTAATGCACCAGAGATTATAAAATTCAAAATGTCACATGATGTTCAAAATGTTGAATGAGTGACACCTCTGGGTGAATGACATTTTTAAAGTGTATTAATATATGAGTGGTGGTATTTCCTTTTTAAAATCATGCCCTGAAGGCATGACTAAAGGTAGGTGATGCAGGCAAAGTGATCCGTAGGAAGGGTAGTTGCTCAGGGCTTCTCTGACAACCTAGAGCACAGCCACCATCTCCACCAACGTGAGTTGCCTTTCACTTTCTTTTCAGGATTTTCCTGAGGAAGTGAGATTTCATCAAGAAAGAACAAAGATTGCAGTGAAAAGGGCATTACCTAGAGTTGTACCTGTGTAACCATCCACAGTGGCCCTGGAAAGGAAGGCTACATCAGCAGGGAGAAAAGTGGCTACTCTTGGCTTTCATAAAATATTTAGACTCTAGGCTAAGTTGATTTGTTCTAATAGTTTTGGCTGCTTTATGTAGATGTGTGAATGTGACACTTGCAATAATTTGGACCTCATGTCTTACTCTCATGGAGTTACATGGGCATAATAGCTCTGATAAATGGCATTGGTGGTATATCCTTAGTGCTAGACTGGAAATAGAGTAACTTATAAATATTTAGAAGAGTCAACTTATTTGATGCAGAAACCACAGTTTTTTTAAAAGCCTCATTTTTAGTGGACTAGGAATCGCTTGAATGTGATATTATTAAGATCTTTTGGAACGGTTTCAAATCTCTTCATGCAATTCAGCATCATGATTTTGTTTCACTGTACCATTTTTTATCTCCCCTAAGCTCAAATCTGTTTCTCCCCAATCTTCTTTCCTTCTCAGTAAATATCTCATTGCCTACTCAGTTACTCAGAACCTTGGAGTCATTCTTGTCTCCTTTATCTTCTTTTACACTTCATCTCCAATCCACCAGCACTGGGTCTCTATCCCAAATCTGACCACTTCTCATCTCCACTGGATCTACCCAAGTTCAAACCATTATCATCTTTTTCATAGAGCATTGGGTTAGCCTCCATAGAGTTTCCTTGATTCGTTCCTTAAGCTCCCACTATCTGTTGTTCACACAGCAGCATAATGATGTTTAGGAAAACATCCAGAGATGTTTCCCATTACCCTCTCAGAATCCTTCAGTGACTGTATCTCAGGGTAACCAAGAATAGATGACAAAAAATTTCTCTTTATAAAAATTTTTCTGCTAATAAATAAAGGAACAATGTTAGAATTAGAAAAATACCATTTGAAAATTCTCTAGTGAAAAAAAATGTACCCAGATACCAGTAATGGCTGCTAAGTTTAGACTGAGAGAGAGAAACAGAGAGACAGAGAACCTGACATAATGTGTGGATGTACATACTACCATCTACAAAGTTTTCTTGCTGAAATATTAAACCCAAATCTGGCCTAGCTTCTACATCTAATTGTCAACTTATAGGCAGTACAGGGGATAGATGTATATAATAAATGACACAATGGGAATGCACTTAACAAAATCCAGAATGCAGGGAATGCTACATGACAAATAACTTGGCCAGTGTGGTGTTTAAATGCGGTGTCTGTCCCGATCTGATGGGGGCCTTCAAACGTGGGGTGATAATAGGGTGGAAGCTAGTATCCTGCATGGTTAAAGGATTCACTTGAAGCAGAACAAAGGAGGTAAAAGTTTATTGAAAACATCTCAAGGGAGCAGCAGGCAGGACAGCAGAGGGAAGGCTGTCTGCAATGAGGTGGTGGGTGGGGGCTGTTTTTAAAGGGGGAAGATGAGGAGGTATGGTGACATATGGAATTTCCCTTTTTTGGTAACTGTGCCTGGTTGTAAATAGCCCATTGGTCAGTTAGGGTCTAAGGATATTTTGAAGTGGGTGGCCTGATGAGCCTGACTGCATTCAGCCAGGGAGTCACTGTGGGCCCTTTCTATATCCCATTGCTCAAGTCTGCTTGCCTAAAAGCCAACTCTACAGCCACTTCAACAAATAAGTATCAAGGGGGTAGAGCAAAGAGGGGAACCAACTTGTAGGTTCTTGGTTTCAGTACTGAAAGTCCAGCATCCTGGAAACCCCCTCAGTCCCAGGCAAAGACCTGGATTATGGTCATTCTCAGTAGTGGTGGAAGGCACAGGGGGCGGGTAGGGAGGAGGATCCCACATATGAAAAGGGTCTTAAGACACAGACATTTGGACTTTATTTGGATCTTACTTAAATAATTATATGCATGTGGGGAAACAACACTGAATGTTTAATGATATCAAGGAATTATTTTTATTAGTTTTTTTTTAGGTCTGATTATGATATTTTGGTCATGATTAAAAAAAACCAGTTATTTTTATAGATATATGCCAAAAAATAGAATGCCATTGAGGCCTAGCATCTCTTTCTATATAATATTGTGGGTTTAGATGGAATGAGGCCATCCAAATTGACAACTGTGGCAGGGTGATGAGAATATGGGGTTTTGTTATACTATTTTTCTCTAGTTTGGTAAAGGTTTGAAATTTTCTCTAAGTCAACTTGCAAACAAACAAGCCCCAGATTCCTTCTAATGTCTTCCCTTTACTTCTCACTCAGGAGATAGTTCTGGAGTATGGCCTCCAGAGCACTGAGAGGTCTGGCTCCTTCCATCATCTCCTACTGCATTCCGCTCCCCTCACACTGGCCCTCTTGCTGCTCTTCAAGTACCAGCCCTGCTCTCCCTAGGGCTTTGGGGTTTGCTCTGCTCTTTGTCTGAGGTTGCTCCCCAGACCTCTCCTCCTGTTGGCTTCTGCCTCCACTCCAGAATCTTCCCTGACTTGTCTACAAAGTGATGTCTTTCCCCAACCTCTCAGTGTACTAATTATGGGTTTTTTCCCCCTATGCTTTAAGAGGCTTTGACAACTCAGGGCTGGGGAGAGACTGCCCCTTCAGGAGTTGGCTAATTCCTAGAGAGAGCAAACAATTTGATTTGGGGTATAAGGCTGACTTTGGTATGTGAACCAACCAATCCTGAGCCACACTCCCACTCATCTCTATTTATCAAGCTCCTGTAGTCCCAGACACTGTTTGCCTGCACTAAATCACCCAGGGCCAGGTACCAGGGTCCACCCCTGGAGCCCAGACCCTACGGCTCAACTGTTTGCTCTGCGTCTCCCATTTCCTTCCACTAAAACCACAATAGAGGCTTTTGCCCACTTTTCTCCCTTCTTCCTGGTGCCTTCTGACTGATCCTGGTGCTTCCCTATGTAGCCCTACAGGGCACCATGGGCCCCTTCCAAATGGGAACTGTGGGTAACTATATTTTCAATGGCAACTGTCTTTTGAAGTGTTGGCCTCACCATATCTGAATAAAACCACAGTCCTGAGTATATTTTAAAACACCAAGCTTTGTCCTTTATTTCCTTACTTTGCTTTACTTTTCTTTAGAATATTTATCACTACCCAAAAGCCTTACTATATGTTTATCATGTGTGTATATATGCATGTATGTATGTATGTATGTCCTTGAGAGTAGGAATGTAGCCTGTCCTGTTAATCCTTTGATGGCCCAGAAATTAGAATGGTACCTGCTCCATAGTATTCACTCAGTAAATATTTGGGAAATAAATTAGTGAGAGAATAAGCCCCCATTTGCTGCTTGGGTAAATGGAGGTTTGGGAAAGGAAACTGTGTATTGCAGAGAGTTTGAGGCACTACCCCCTTAACAGTTATTCACGGAAGTTTTCCACCTTCCAAATATCAGGACAGAGAAGGTGTGATCTCTGATTGATGACTTTGGTGCACACAATAAGGTCTTGACCTTGGTAGATAGCAAATTTGATTTTCCGTTCTGAATCCCAGTTTCAGTATTTACTAGCAATGTAACTTTGAACAAGTTACAATCTCTCAGAACCTCAGTTTCTTCATGTTTAAAGGGGAAAATTAATTGAGAATGAATGAGTTAATGCAAGGATAATTCTTAACATAGTGCCTGGCACATGGTAGGTACTTAGCAGACAGCAGTTTTTATTACTAGAATGTTACTGGTTATCTTGACTGTTTTCTTCTTGGGTCAATAAGAAAAATAGGATAACTAATGGGGGAGAAGGCAAGCCTATCATCCTTTTTATTAATCAAAGCACAATTGGAATATGATAGTCATAAATCCATTTATTAACATGGATCTAAAGCAAGGCCTTCTGGATGGTAGGCAGGCCAGAAACCACATTGGATGAGAGATGATTGACACATTGAGAATGCTTAGTCCTCCAAAATAAGACCTGAAGGAGACATTACAGATGACTTCTAGTAGATGATGTGGACCACGCAGACGAGACAGCAGAAGTATCCTGAGGGCTCCTTCAAAGGGGAGGCCAGGACTCATAACTTACCTGAGCTGTCTTGATACAGAGTAGGCCGCATCCAGCTGACTGCTGCTCTCTGAACCTCTGAACCTCTATTATCCACCCAGGGTCCAGCATTGAGCCCAGTCATAATAGGCATTGAATAAGTATTTGTCTCATAAAGGAGAGAAAAGGATGCTGGTCAGCCACTCAATGATTCTAAGGTCTTTTGCAGCCCAACCTTACATTTCTATGAACCTACTCCAACCCAGCCAGCTTTAGAGAATATTCACCTCTAGCTCTCAGTTAATTACCTATTTTAACTCATCATATTTCACTGGTAAAAGAATCCAATAAATATGGGCTTCTCTTAGATAAATGTCATTAATAAATGACCTCCTATGTATTATCTTAAAACTGCAAACACAGAAAACTTTGAAATTATCTACTGATATTTGGGATTTATGAGACTTGTCTCATGTAAGTAATTCTATTATCAAGGAATAAATGGGAATGTAAGGCTGTCAGAATTAGAAGGGACTTAAATGGTCATTTGGTTTAACCTCATATGATACTTAATTCTCTTCTATAATATCCTTGCCAAATGGGCATTCAGTATGTATTTGAATATCTTCAGTGATAGGAAACACACCCTGGAAAAGAGGTATAGAATAAGGTTTGAGACCATGGACTTTGGGTAAGCCAGAACCTAGGTTCAAATCCCAGTGCCACTACCTACAAGCTCTGTGTTTTTTTTGGGACTTGTATAACTTTTATGGGCCTTAGTTACCTTATCTGTGAAGGGGGAAAATAACGTTGCTTATGTCATAGAGGGATTGTGGACTTAAAATGAGGTATAAAATGATTGTGACATTGCTTGGCACATGGTAGTTCTTTCACTTTTTGAATTACTTACTAGATTGACTTTTAGAAAATGTTCCCTTCTAGAGTTGAAGACTGACTGCCAGTGCTTTCTGGAGACCAATGCTCAGAAACATTGTAAGGCCTTCTCCACTAGGAAAGAAAGACAGGTGACTTAGTGATGTCTGCCATGGTGTAAGAATTGGGAAACTGGAGGAGGGGGCATATGAATTCAGTGAATGAAAACATTTGTGCAGTTCATTTGCTATTTCTGCCTATTTTTCCCTTAGAACTCTAAAGAATGCTGCTGTTTTCTCATGTGTTCCTAATTCTTCTCATCGCATGAGCCCTGTACCCAATACTTACATAATACTTTTCCAGTTCTGCTGCTGACTGGCTGTTCTCACATCAGTAATGCCCCTCTTACTTGAAGAGCAGGAACAAGCACTGAGTAGCTGTCAAAAAGTCCTTGCTTTTTAACCAATTCATCATATTCAACAATGACTTATTGAAAACACAATATGACTAAGGAGAGGCAAGTCTCACTTTTGATGCTAGCAGTGACAATTACGCTCTGAATAAGGAAACATAAAGCCCTGAAATGAGACTCAAGCACTAATAACACAGAACCTTAGGGTCTTTTGGGGTGGGGGAAAACAAATCCACTTTCTTTAATAGCCCCCAAGGGCTTCATTACATGATATCAGAGTACAATAATTTGTGTACCTAAACTTGCTTGACTCATCAGGAAAGCAATGTTATAATCATTGCACTCTGTATAAGAAGGCAGAGAAGTTTATAATAATTTCACAGAGGTTGTCATTAATTAATTAATTAAAATAAGGAAATATTGAACCTGAAAAGACCAAAAGTTTTATAGGTGAAACACCCCATTCTTTGATAATATTGCATAATTATAAATGTTTTCAACCCCAACAACATTAAGGTGGCATGTAGTATTAAAGAAGAAACTATAGGCTATAGAGACCTATAAATTAAATAGATTAAAAAAATAAATATTTGGAAGGAATGAAGAATCCATCTCCTATCTACCATTAGGAGAGATGGTAGATATCCTTTTTATTTTGTTTACAAGCATTTACCAAGTATTTTCATGTGCCAGACGCTGTACTGGGCCCCAGGAGTATTGAAGGAATGTGGTCACTTGCTCAGGGAGTTCATAGTCTAGCAGAGAGACCAACATGTTGTAAATCACTCTAGCACAAATGGTGGAAAATACTTCTTCCCAGCAAAGGATAAAGGATGTGGCAGAGAAAGCTAAGAAGAAGCATACTACTTGGGTAAGGTATTGAAGGGTAAATAGAAATTCGCTATTTTCTAGATATGAAAAAGGAAAGGCATCCTGAGAAGTCACTTTTGTATTATTTAGAAACATCCTAGTCATCTCATCATAGGAGAAATGATGAACCCAAAAAGGGTTTTGCTGGGAAGAAAATTGGATTTTGAGAATGCTTGTAGGAAGGAAGGAAATATTGGAGCTAAGTCTGAATTCAAAGGATGGAGAAAACCTGAAAGCATTTAAATAAAAGGAAAGGCTAGAGAAGCCATTGAATTTACATCATGGAGGAAAATACGTGCTTAGACAAAGCCAGGAGAGCCACATTTTTGTGGGTTGCTAGCCCTGACTGCTATATGATCTTTATGATAGGTTGTAAGTCATGGCTATCTAACTACTTAATAAGGGGCTGAACATCTTGCAATCAAGTTTCCTTCTATATCCAAAATGCCCCAACATCCTTCATGAGTAGGGAGCTTGGACATAGATAACATCTGGAACATTGTGGGAATTCAAAGGGATAAATTCATGGCCTTTCCCTTTAAGAGCTAGAGGCAACTTGTGGTGTCCTATGAAATAGGAATTGGAATGGCATTGGGCTGGTGTCTGGTTTTGCAAGTGGTTGGCAATTTGTAAATGGTCTTTTGTAAATGTAAATCTCTTTGAGTTGGAACTCATAGAGAGGTGACTGGTAATGGGATTATGACCCTAAAGATAAGGCAAAAGAGAAGTGTCTAAGGACTTGCTGACCTGGAGATGTCAAGAAGAGATCAAATATTGATAGGAGTATCTACACTTGGGAATGTTGTGGGACTCAAGGAAGTCCTGCAATATATTAACCTGCAATATAATGTTTAGGTTTCTATATTGAGATTGTGGCCGTGTCTATGTCCTTGGGCTGTCGGGTTAGATTAACCTCACATATGATGATCAAGGGTTCTGTAAACATTCAAGCAAGATGATGAGCTACATATCCACATTGTCCTGCAGAAAATTTAAGGGACTTAGGGAGGAAGTCAGGACAGGCTATCATGCACCCAATGGAGAGCATTAAACTGAATGCCAGCTACTAGCCCTTTTAATGCTTTTGATTACATTTTATATTCTTAATTTCTGCAATACCTTGGTAAAAACCTCATTGGACTAGTCCATGGGGATCAGTGGCAATGTGTTGTGGGGAGAGTCCCAGGTAACCAGTAACGATTTATAGATTTTCAGTTTAGCAAGAGCATCCCACCCTTTGGAGCTCCCACGGTTGTGAGAGGCAACAGTTTTTTTGGAAACAGATTCCCCGACACCTGAACAGAAAGAAGCACTAGCACAGAAAGCTACTTCAGTACAAAAAAAGGGGTGCCTTGAAGAACATCATATTTTACCATGATCACAGAAGTTTTGAGGGCATAGAAATAGTGATGCAAATAGCAAGGTTGAAGTGATTACCCTTGAGCACCATGCTTTTCCATAAGTATCTGTCATGGATTTCTGAAGAAGCAATTTGATTGGTCCATGTCAAGCTCTTTGATAAATGATATTATCTTAACTGATGCTAACATGGTGTGGTGTTTTGTTTGTTTTTTGTTAGGGATGTTATATTGAAAACCAAAAAAAAAAAAAAGAGTTAAAACTACTAATATTGCCAACCAATTTTTAACAATAATATCAAATTAAGCATCAAAAATTAAAAATAACATTCTCATCCCATTCTACCTGCCAAAGGTAACCACTCAATATTTTACTGTGCATCTTTTCTGAGCTATTTTTACCACCTTTTCTGAGTCATTTTTATGTTTTTGTATCTATCATCTATCTATGATATGTACATATGTGTACATATATATATACATACATGCAAATATACATAGACAAGATCATTATATACATATTACTCTGGAACTATTGATATATTGTGGATATGTTTATATATATGGACAAGTATAAATGTATAACATTAAAAAAATAGCTGCATAACTTCCTATAGCATATGTCATAATTTCAACCAGTGCCCTCCTAGTGGATTTTTATGTATTTTTTTCTTTCAATTTTATTGTAAACAATGCTGCAACAAGATCCACATATATTATACGTGTGATTTCATTTCTGTAGGCTTGATTACAAGGTCAAAGGCTATACATATTAAAAATTTTACTCTCCAGAAGAAGTTGGGTCAATTAATATTCCTAACATTGGTGTATGAGAGTGTCTATGTCTGTTTCCTCTAGCTCTACTAAAAGTATAACTCTTAAATTTTTCCAAATGGAAGGCTGAAATCTAGTGCCTCATTAGTGATTTAGTTTGTAATTCCCTGACAGCTAGAAGGTTGAACATTTTTCTGTGTTTACATTTATATTTTACTTTTTCTTTAAGTATATATTTTTTTAACTTGAGAGAGGGTGAGAGAGCACATGTGCACATGAGTGGGGGAGGGGCAAAGGAAGAGAGCAACAGAGAGAGAGAGAGAGAGAATCTCCCCACTCAGCATAGAGCCCAATGCAGGGCTAGATCTCACAACTGTTAGATCATTACCTAAGCCAAAATCTAGAGTCAGACGCTCAACTGACTGAGCTACCCAGGCACCCCTGTATGTTCTTTTTTCTTAATTGCCTATTGAAATATTTTGCCTATACTGCTATTGAGTTATTTGTATTTTAAGTTTTAGGAACTCATGATATATTCCATATTAACCTTTTTATTAACTTTTTCACCCAAGACAAGTGACCATCGAAGAAATGCGTAAGTAGCAAAACCTTGTGGGATCTCATGCCGAAGCTCAGTAAATACAATTGACAAAAGTGGGGCTGCAGCATATGGTCTTTAAATACCATTGCTCATTAGGGCGCCTGAGTGGCTCAGTTGGTTGAGCATCCAACTTCATCTCAGGTCATAATCTCACAGCTCGTGGGTTCGAGCCCCGAGTCAGGCTCTGTGCTGACAGCTCAGAGCCTAGAGCCTGCTTCAGATTCTGTGTCTCCCTCTCTCTCTCTCTCTCTCTGCCCCTCCCCCACTCACACTCTGTCACTTACTCTCCCTCAAAAATAAATCAACGTTAAAAAAATTAAAAAAATAAATACCATTGCTTATTAAAAATAAAATGGCTCTTTGGGAACATGTCTAATTCCAGACCTGAGGCAGGAAAGGTCTGTAGACATACAGACAAAAAGTTATCAAAAATGGTAAGAGTCACACAGCAAGGAGACAGAAGCCAATCTAAGTCCGCTCCACTGGACAAGGATGTGAAAATGTCAGGCTCAGAAGAATATTAGCTGCATTAACTTATAGGAAATTCACAAGACAGGGGAGGAATATGTAAAATAGGACTATGGGATATAATCAGCAGAATCCAGACTGTACAGAATAGAGGGCATGGTTACTTCAGGAAATTTCAAGGAAGTGAGGAGAGAGAGGGAGAGAGACAAAAGAATGTTTTAGAGCAAAATAGACTTATAAGACATTTCAACTAATTTTCAAGCATGGACCTAATTTTCATCCTGGTTTGTATATATACACTTAAAAAATATGAGATGGTTGGGGGAATAGTAATACTGACTGTAAATTTAATGATGTTACAAAATTAATGTTAACTTTTTAGGTAAGATAATAAGTCATTATTTTTTAAAAGGTTATCTATGTCTTAGAGATACATGCTGACAATTATTTAGAAATGAAATGATATGTTATCTGGGATTGCTTCAGAAACACCTGGTGACAGGGAGTGTGGAAGAAGACTGTCCATGAGCTAATAGTTGTGGAAACAGGTAGGAGGTGTATGGGGGTTCCCTACACCACTCCATCTACTTTTACATGTGCTGTAACATTTCTGTAATGAAAGCACGGCTGTCTTGCTAAAATGGAGTTTGGGGTGTGCAAGGCTCCAGGGGCTCAGTCCCCACCCTCTCATGTACTGAGATACTTGGACAAGCTCTGGGGCACCTCCAGAACGAAGCTCTCCGAGAGAGGGGTTCTGGTTACTTTTCATCCCCAAAGAATTCCCAGTGTTTAGAACAGTGCCTGGCACGTAGCCGGTCTTCGATATTTTGTGCAATCAATGTATGCTTCCCAACATGAGTGATATTGGGCTAGTTTCATCAGAATCACTGGGAGAACATCTTACATCACAGACTCTTGGACACAAGCTGCTGGGTCTTTGCGCACCATGGGCCCTGGACTATTGGTGTGAAACAAATAAGAGAATGGCTCATCCACAAAACTGGAATGTCAGAAATCTGTTTTGCTTTGCAAGGGAAGGACTTTTGACAGCCTTGTGGCCCTTGTAGCAAAGCCAACCCAGCCCACTAGGCCCATGGAGGTCTCTAAACCGGAGGGGCTCCACATCCACTGTGCAGCAGAACCACCTGGGAGTGTGTTAAAAATACAGTTGCCTGGGCCCCGCCTGCAGAGACTCAGACCATGTGCAGGCATGGGGCTCAGGCAAGCTGTTGTAACAGAGAACTCCACGGGTAATTCTGGGGGCCAGAAGCAGTTACCCAAATGACTTCGTCAGCTCTGTCCTGGCCTTGGCTCATAGAGCCGTGTTCTAATAACATGCCTACAGTATCTCCCTGTTGTCGGGAGGCTGATCACCTTCTCACACGTACCTGAGCAAGTTCACTGTGGACACGCTGATGGAGATGCAGGCTCGTCAAGATCCTCCTCCTTGCTTCTCAGCTCAGCTGTCGCTATTTGTTTCTGAAGTTGAAACATTTTGCTTTTATGGGGCCCTCACTCCATATTCTCAGTAGGCAGCCCTCCTGCCTTAGAGCTGAATGGTCCTGCTTCTTTGTTTTTAAGTAGTATTTTTAACTAGTTTCTGGAGGTGGGGCTTCCTGCTGCTGCAGTTACTCCCTGGGCTAGTGCTTCCAATTGATATTCTGCCTGCAAGTTACCTCAGAGATAAGACTCCTTCATGGCTGCGAAGTCTGACGGATTCTTCCCCGGGCCTTGACTGACTTTTGCTTTCCTATTATATAACTTTATTGATTAATCAAAACTATTGCTCACAGCCGCTGGTTAATGAATGATGGCTCTGGAGTTTTCCTGAATACAATTATTTATTGCTTTATTGATATGCTACTTATTACTCTGTTAAGTACCATCGGGTGTTTAATTATGTGAAAGGGAAGTGCAAAGGCAGCTGCTGAAAGCTGGAGTTAAGGAGGCCCAGCACCTGAGTTCCTGACAATGTGTCGTAAAACAGCCTGAAAACACATGCACGCACAGCGGACAAACCCCACTCCAAACTAATGAGGCTGCAAGCAGAGCGAACTTGGGGAACTACCTTGCCCCTTTGTGGCCTGATATTAGCCACAGCACAAGCAATGAAATCTCAATGTTTTAAATGAAAAGGAGACTCCGTGGGGTGGGGACAGTTTTCATGCATTTTTTATTTATTGCTGATGATTGAGGTGGTGCCCACGATAGAGGCTGCAACTAGAGGAGTGGCTGATGGGCTGAAACACGCCTTCTGTTAGGAGAGGGGAGGGCATGTCCAACGTGGCCCGCAGGCTGCTTAGAATCGGGCTCCTCTGTGGTGGGTAGTCAACTCTTGCCATTCCAAAGGACAGCCAGATTGCCCAGGGAAAAGCTTTTGAAAGAAACACAAGCAGGGGGCTGTTGGAACGCCCACCACATTTTGCTGCTCGTTCTGTCCCTACCAACGAGGATGAATTCCCTGGCATGGTGCCAATGGGCCCAACCTCTCAGAAGTCTTGGCAAAATGGGATTTGTGCCTATGTTGGAGTAACCTCCTTGCTACTAAGTCTGAGCCCTGACTTAGAAGAAGAAAGTTCCATTCATGGAATTCTTCAGGTTGGAGGTTTCCAAGTTATACTCTGAACAATGCTAGGATTTCTTATTTCAAAGGTGGGCAGCTTTACTTACTATGTGCTAAGCTGAAGCAGAGGGATCTTTGGGCAAAATGCCTGGGTTGGTGGCCCCGTGGGCAGTCTTCCTGGGAAACCAGAACCCCATCCATATCTTCAGCAAACCCAGCGCCCATCCATACCTTTCCATGTGTAGGTCATCTCTGCTATGAATCTCTCCTATCTTGGGAATGTGTCACTCCAGTTTGCATTGAGGGTGGGGAAAATGCCTATTTTCTCCTATAAAGTCAGGAATATACCATAAGTTAATATCTCCTATAAAGTCAGGAATATACCATAAGTTAATATCTCAGGAAATAATCTTCTCACAGAAACATGTACAGATGTCAACATAAATAATTTGTATAATGGGCTGTATTATACAAACGAAAGAACTCTCAGCCTGGAATAAGAAAGAGTTGAAATTCTTGTTGTGGATATTAGTTGAGATAATAGATGTAAAAAGCTCATCTTTATCAATATTTGGCGAATGAGAAAATATCAGTGTTCATTTTTTTCCTGATAATAATATAACATTTGTACTTGTAGATAAGAAAAAATGGAGATCATGTTTTCACTTTTCTTTCTAGAGCTTTTTCCATGCTGAATATTATGGAGATGGTATACTCAAAGTAAAGCTGAGTGTCAAGATTATATACTTGCAGATAAAAAAATATGGTGTTTTCTGAAGGTATATTTTTATAAACATATGTTTATTAAGAGTCTAAAAATGTGTATGAAATTAGGATCATATATTGTATATAATTGTATATTCTATTTTTTATGCAATTATGTCATGAACAGGCTGATTTTAGAAGCTTTGTTTTGTTTTGGAACTTAAACACTGTTCTCAAGAATTCCTAGGAACTGAGTTTGCTCAAGTACATTGGAAAAAAAATTGTTTATAATACTTAAAAGCCCACATTTGTCCCATGTAATAAAAAATGCCTAAATAAAAATGGGTACTTTTCCATCACCGGGACTCAAGGCTCCAGAGATAGCAAAGCACTGTGGATGAATGCATGAGTCCTGTAACTGGGAGTCAGGATTTGGATCTCGTTTCTTCCATTTGTTAGGTTTAACTGGAACTTGGAGAAGTTCTTTAATCTCTCTGAGCTTTAGTTTCACATCTATATAAGGGGGAACTCATGGCACCTAACCCAGAAGGATGTGGTGAGGATCACAGGAGGCAACCTAGGTAGGGCATTGAGCCAGTGCCTGACACGGAGTAAGCGCTCAGTAAATGAAGAGTAAGTTAGCCATTATTGTTTGATTCTTAGATCCCTTAAATTAAAGTGAGCTCAGGAAACTGATCACAAACATGACTAATTACTTAAATTTATTCATGTTAACCTGGCTGAATTCTTGTGAAAAGCTTAGCAACACCTTAGAATAAGGGCATTTGGAGAGCTGTGGCCAAGGCTTTGCTTTCCCTTACAGAGTTTATTCATGATTCAAATGCTCATTACAGTGGGGGCCAATACCTTGTTGTAATATACTTTTCCCTCAGGATGTTGAGAGTTAAAAATATATACATTATCAATGAGATTTTCTTTATTTTGAGTGTGTCTATTATAGTTTCATTTTGAATGGTTTCAAAATGTTATGGCGTTGTAGAAAGCCAGTGTTGTGTAGTGGTTTAAAACCCTTTCTTTGGTATCATCTGGGTGGCTGAGTCGGTTAAGTGTCTGACTCTTGATTTCAGCTCAGGTCATGATCTCACTGTGTAACTGAGCCCTACATCATGCTCTGTGCTGTCAGTTTGGGAATCTCTCTCTGTCTCTCTCTGCCCTCTCCTCAAAATAAATAAACTTATGAGAAAAAAAAACCTCTCTCTTTAGCATGAGGCCAAGCTGGGCTATAGTTTTGCATAACCTGGAGAAATAACTTCTCTTTTCTAAGCCTCAGTTTTATCAACTGGGAAATAGGGATGGTAAAAGGAGATTCATCTTTGTGTCCTTTACCATGTCTGACACAAAATCAGTGCTCAGACCTTCTGATGGAATAATCTTTGGGCTAAGTTTTAACCTTCTGTTTCCTGGTTTGGTGTGCATGAAGCCTACCTTTCCTGCCCTTTTCAGACAGGCCAGCTCAGATCCCTGGCTACATGACTTCACTGATTCAATGGGTTTTGGTATCAATTCTATTCTTGGCTCATTTGGGATCTTTACTAACGCTCCTTCCTGACATAAGCTGGTAAGATCCACTTGGGCATGCCCCTGCTGGACACTGATTCTCATGCCCACCCTGACTGCCCCACCAAACACTGATGAGTCAAACCCCATTTCCTCAGGGTTCCTATGTGCATTTCTTATAGATCTCTGGATCATTTCATGGTCTGCAACATAATTCAGGCACAAATCAGACTTGGGAGCATTTGGAGGAATGGAGACACACTCCCCTACATTGGAAGAATGAGATGACACATATGTAAGGATTGTGTAACCTGTAAAGTGCTTAATCAGTGTGACTTATCCCTCTCAAGATATCCACTTAGAGCCTCACTCTCTGGGGAATGAGTAGGAGGCAACTTTTGTCTCCACTTTTGATATGGGGAAGTTTGCACCAGAAGGCTAAATGACTTGCTTGAAGATATACAGATAGTTGGTGGCAGAAGTGGGATTTGAAGTCAGAGAACTGACTCTTGGGTTGTTATAGTAGCATTGAGTATTTATTATGTGTTGGTTACTATACCAATCCTACACTTACTTTTCCAGTCTTTTATCATTTAATACTATGAAATAGGCATCTTACAAATGGAATAACCCAGACTATGAGAAGGGAAGTAGTTTATTCAAGTTCTCATGGCCAGAAAGTGACGGAAATGAGGTTTAAGCCTGGGCTCATAATATATAGCTACCTAAGAAAAAAAACTATTCAATGTTGAACAGAGAATAAAGCATATATGTGAAGCATTAAAAAAAAAAAAAGCATTAACTGATACTTTATTCTGTCCTTCCTTTATTTGACAAATATTGATTAGGCCCCTGTGATGTGTTAGCCACTATACTAGATACAACAAAGGATTGCTGTTGAACTTCTTGGAAGTTACTGCTGATATTTAGACTCCACCAAAGGGGCCTGCTGGGCCCTGCCCATAGTCTCTCACCCTGGTGGATTTAGAACATTCTGGCTTGCTTAATAATTGCCATCTCCTTGCAATCTCAAGCATTTCTTTGCTTGAGAGCTTCCTTTTGTCACCAAAACCTGCTTTGTCTGCCTGTGTGGCCAGCTCTAAGTGCCCCAGAATGAATTATGCCTCTCAGGAATAACATCATCTGAAGACTGATGGCAGCTGGTATATAAATACTCGAGTTCCCATCTCTCTTGTGGGATAACATTGAAGTGTGTATTCTACACTGGCTCTTGGAGTTTTTCCACTAAGATGAAGCTCCCATTGTCCAGAGTAGTAGTCTGCATATCAGTATGTCTCATTCTGGCTGCCCTCCCTATCCAGTTTCATTTTTCTTCTCCTTGGTTTTTCTTTTGCCTCTAAAATTAATTTCTTCACTCAAATGCTTGTCTCAGAGTCTACTTTTGAGGCCACCCAAATTAAGGCAGGGCTTCTAAGGGTTCTTTTGTTCCATCATGGGTAGATATTTTAAATCTTATGAAGATAAGCAGCCATATTTAAATTGTCTTAAGAGTTCATTCTTGGTCTAGTAGTGATTTAACTTATTTTTACTTCAGCCTCTCCATGTCTTATTTCACTTATTTTTACTTCACCTTCTATATCTAGACTCTTAGTAGATATCAAAGAAACAATGTACCAAACTTTCTCCTGAGACAAAACTGTTCTTACCTTATAGGAATTTACTTTATGAGGCCTGCTGGGGCAAAGGATACTCAGAGAACAATGTACTTGAACGTGGTATTATTCTCCTTTTTCTGAATCCTACTATTTCAAAGGAAGTGCTTATTGCCCTCTTTGAGAAGGTGGTACATCCTGGACTCAAGCAGTTTTTTGTGCTGGGTTTTATCGGATAAGTCTGAATGAGTGAACCTGGTAGCCATCCTAAGTGCCTTAGAGGGCATTTTTACACAGCTGCCCAACAGAAGTTTATTGAACCTTCTTGGGGTTTGAACCCCTGACTAAGCAATGCAGAATACACACAAACACACAAAATGGATAAAAGGCACAGTTCTAGGTAAGGGTTTATGGGCTGGGAACAGCAATTGAAACATCCCTTTCCAGGGTTTTTTTGGGTGGTAAGACATTGCATATTGAAGAATAATCAGAAAATCAAATTGACTTTGTTAAGTTTACTTAATTTTAAAAATATAATCTCAGAGGGGGAAATGGCCTGTCTACAGAGACAAATGGTTACCAATCTCAAAATAGTTTTTACTTTATTTTTACTCAGCCAACAAACATTCTTTTCTGGAATTTTAACCTAATTTCCCAGAGTTGCCTGGTCTTTCTCCTCGAATTTTAATGTTCTACTCAAGTCTTTTAGGTCTCAGTTGGTTAATGTTTAATGCTCCCCATGACCAGTGTTTGATATTTACACTTTATTGGGCTAACCAAATTTGTAGAGTAAATTAAAAGTGTGCAGGTCTTTGGCAAGCCACGTTTAGATATGTGTTGCTCAGAAACCATCCCCTTGTTCAATACTGCATGCCCCAAATAGTTTCAATTAACTGCTCTCCTTTCCTGGCAATATCTGCAGCCCCCTGCTTTGCTTTTGGGGAGCTATTACTTCCTAGATTTACAAATGTCACAACCTCATGCCCTTCTGCTTCCAGAAAGCATGTCACAGCAGAGAGCTTCACTTCTGTGTGAAGTGAGAGTGTCAGCAACAGGTAACCTATTAAACCAGATTGACCAAAGACCACAAAAAAGTACACTGGAGAGGGAGCAGGGGAAGCTGGGAGGATTTGTGTGAGGGAAGGAGGGAGTAAGAATTGACGACTTGGTATTTTTGTTTAAAAAAATACACATATTCTAAAAAAAAAAAAACCCACATAGATTACGTAAAGAGCCATTACTATAACTACCTGAAGAAATATATTATTTTTCTTACCCATGGGTTTAATCTGTTTCTTTCTTTCCTCCCTCCCTTCCTTCCTTCCTTCCTTCCTTCCTTCCTTCCTTCCTTCCTTCCTTCCTTCCTTCCCTCCTTTCTTTTTCTTTCCACAGACCAAAAGGTCAGTGTGGTATCACACAACAGACAGGGTTAGGGGAACCAAAGCTTGGGTTTCCTGCCCAGTGAGAGGAGGCTTCATGGTGGGACACTGGCCACACACTGTCTATAACCTCACTGGGCATTGCCTGTGGAATAAGAGAGTGCTATGATCTCTGGAATGTGTTCCAGTTCAGGTATATGGGGATTCAAACCTGTCTTTAGTCCCAGTCATAAAATTCCAGGAGTGTGGAAGGTGGGGCTCACACCAATCTTCTTAAAGGACCCCAGTCTCACAAATCATCGCCCAGTAGACTACAGCTTCGCTTGAATTTTTTTCAAAGTGTGTCTTGCTTGTGGCTGGCCATTAGAAATTTTTTTCTCCATCTTTCCAAGTCAATATTCTCTTTCAGCTTTGTTGAGAGACACTAGTTTTTGACACTGTGAGAAGATATTAAGAACATTCTGGGATTTAATCAGCAGATGAAAATGAGGACTTTTCAAACTGTAGGGTCATTGATGGACTTGGGGGACTCAGATTTCCCAGGGGTTAGATTTCCTCTGTCTCCTCAAGACTACAGAAAGATTCAGGCCAGGTCTGGAGTGATAGCTGCTTTCCTGGCACATGGGCAGTGGCTGAACACTAATGTGTTTAACAGTTGGACTTATTTTTAATCTACTGTATTAGGAGCACAAATTGAATCAAGAACAAAATGTTACCAGTGTTGTTTTTTTGTTCCTGCTTATGCATATATCCTTAACACTGTTTTTGCATTCCCCTGTGCTAGGAAGCTCTCCATCTGACATCTGACTTATTTCATAACATTAGTTTTTTTGTTGTTGTTTTTTTTAAGTGCAAATATATGTGGAGAAGAAAGAGAAACAAGGAGCCGAATTTCCACCCAATGCAGCCCCCAGCTTAAAGAAATAACTCAGTACAGACTTTAACAATTAACATTCCTGCAGTGGAAGTCGTTCTGGATGGAGCTAATAAATGTTTTCAAACACTCCTCAGCTCAAATACGCATTCAGCTTATTTTCTGTCATCTGATGGCATGGGTGGGTTGAGACATTCCTCTAAGCCTTTTTTTCCCCCTTCTAGTCAAAGAAAGAGATCTTATCTCCCTACCCACCCTAACTCACTCCCTTCCCCTACCCTCCCCACCCCGTGCCTACTTTACTGAAACCTGATTTACAGGTCAGCAGCCTGGTAACAGATTAATTTTACTCTGTGAGGAACACCAAGCATTTTGGCCAGGAAACATGAGAACCCTGTTATAATATTACCATTTTTCTAAATTAAATATTAGGAAAAATTAAACCAAATTGTGGCGCAGAGTGCAATGGAAAATATTTCTCTTCCAAACACTTCTCTGTGATAAATGCCTGTGTTAGTGAAAGCACAATAAATATGCACTACATTAAAAACTTAGATTATTCAGGTTTTAAGACTTATAGCTAAAAGTGGTTTAATGTTTCATGCCTAATAATAGATTACTCCTATCACATTTCTAACCTTTATTTCTCCTCGCTTTGAAGTCCAGCCATATAAAGGTTGTTTGTAGAACCACACGAAAGTTAAAGCAAATATTACTTAGAATGATTCATACCAGCAAGAATTTGCAATGAAGGCAGAGGCCTGTGTGTGTGTGTGCATGTGTGTGCATGTGTGTGTGTGTGTGTGTGTGGCTGAGTCAAAGGAAATGAAATGTTTGTAATATTTTTTGGTTGATAAATTTATTAAAACATTTTAGAGGCTTGTAGTAGAGGCACAGCTGACATAAACAGACTGACTGAAAACAGATTATATTCTGCTCTGTGGGGGAGGCAGAATTTAGAGGGGGAAAAATTCCCTGGATTTCAAAAATTGCCACCAGGTCACAGCAATACTTAATTAACTGAATACATTAACGGAAGGCTATAACATAGATGCTAAAAAAGGATGGGGGGGGAGGAGCATGAAGTTCATTTAATCCTCTGTTCTTTGCTTACAGATTAGCCTTTCAGAATGAGCAACCTGATTTTTTTTTTAAAAAAAAGGATCCATTTACCTTCCAGAACTTTTCATAGCAAAACATTTTGCATGGTTGCAAAAGAAATTAATTTGTTGCCAGTTGCTCCATACTGGCAGGAATTCTGAATAAAGAATGTAAGCAATCTATCTTTGTTTGCAAGATATAATTAATCTGGCAGTTAAAATTCTTTGGAAACATTCTGATGACTTATGTGGAAAAGTAGCGCAGCATTTTCAAAGAAAACTCAGAACTGTATGCAGGCAAAGATAAAAGATATATGAAGTGTTTGTTCTAAGCGATACTATTCATTTAAAGATCATAATGTAACCCCACCCTAGCAATTATTGTGAAAAACAAGACAAATCTCCGTCTATAGCTTTCTGACACAGTCTTGATTTGAGAAACAAAATAAGCACATTACTGTTATAGTCTAATAGACTGCAAGCTGTTTTATTAGAGTCAGCTGAATCCTGTTTTGCATAAAAAAGAACTCTGTTTGCTATCAAGAACACATTTACATTAATATGACTTTGACAAAGTAAAATAAAATCGCATTAAGATGATGTAAGTAGATAAGACAATGAAATCTCTGTGAGAGAGTTTTGGCATACACTAATTACAGTCAAGTCCCTGCAGGAAAAGAACATATTTTTACACCAACTATCCATGTGTTTGAAAATGTAGAGAGCCCAAAATGCAATCCTTGGTTTCGGTATTTCCTGAATACATTGTGTTTCTGAGGTAGCTTTTTTTTTTTTTAAAGGAGACTGCCTGATAAATAACACTTTCATTTACTATAATACAAGCAAGTTTCTTTCTGAGTACTATCCTGTAATCATCCTGATTATTTTAAGGGACTTTCCAATATAGGGCAGCTGAAAACAAGGTTTTAGATTACATGGTAATTTAGGAATGCATGAAAAGCTAAGCAGTTACCATAATAGGGTTCTGGATAAACTTCATGGTTTTTAGAGCAAAACATAACAACATATGTTTTGTGATTTGTTTCAATGATTTTTCTATATTTTTTTTTGTTCAGGTTCTATCAAAATATTTGGAGGCCTCATCTGCGTACAGAGTTTTTATAACCTTATTTTGAAAACTTTGATGTCTCTCTTTTTATTCAGTCATTAAAAGGAAGGCAATGATGGATGATGATAATCTGTGGATTTTATGACTAATCAGTTCTTGGCAGTGGCCATATTTCTTCTGCAGTGAAACTTTAATATTCCTTTGGCCTTGTATAGACTTAAAATGTGTGTGTGTGTGTGTGTGTGTGCGCGCGCGCGCGCTGGGGCGGTGGGGGGGTGGGGGGTGGACCATGGTACACCAGCTACTTATTAAGTATTACCAAATGTTGTAGCTCAGAAGTTAGTACTCTGAACACCTGATAAAATGCAGCAATCAGGAAGGAGGATTTCTCACTCTTCCTGGCTACTCACAAATTTTGGGTGCTTTGTCATGTATTTTCCCCCATGTTCTAAAGGCAAGAGTATGGAAAAAGTGTAGGCAGTCGAAAATACAAGAGGGAACAAAGTCTCCTAGGCATGAGATGGCCTACCATTTGCATTTCCTCTTTCTGTCTTTGAGATGATGCAATTTTTACAAGGAGCCTGACTTTCTGCCTGGAGGCTTTGAGGTATTGTCTTGAAGTTGCAACAGCAAACACCAGGTGTCTCCACTTAGCTGAGCTAAAGTTTCTGAAAAGGAAGGCCACTTTGCCAGGAAAAATTGAAGCAGTCTTCCCTTTCCCTACCGTTCTTGGCTAATGCCTAGATAAGCCCTGAAGGACTGGGAGGGTCCAGAGGAAGGGAGTTCATTCTTTGATGAGTGTTCAGGTTAGAGCCCATTGACTCATATCAGACATGTAAGGGAATCTGATTTCTGTGTGGAATTCATGAAGACAGGCACCCCTGGAAACACTGGCGTGTCAGGGGAGTAGGCTAGTGAATCAGACAGCAGGACTAGGATTTACATTCTTGGTCTACTCTTACAAGGGCTCTCTGTCTTCGAAAGCAAGAAGCCAGTACTGGGTGGATGGGAACTTTCGTCTTGTGGGAAAGCCAACTCAGTGGGGAGATCTGCTTGGGGACAATTAGAATGAAGACCCAGCAACTGACGTGTTGGCTTCTTCTCTAACAGTGGTTGATACCTCAAATTCCAAGTAGCTATTTTCATTAAGATTTATTCATCTCTTCAGAGTACTTGGGCGGCTCATTTGGTTAAGTATCTGGCTCTTGACTTCAGCTCAGGTCATGATCCCACGGTTCATAGGATTGAGCCTCATGTTGGGCTCTTTGTTGACAGCACAGAGTCTGTTTATTATTCTCTCTCCAGCCCTTCCTTGCTTGTGTGTGCTTTCTCTCTCTCAAAATAAATAAACATTAAAAAAAGGACTTATTCATTTCTTCAACAAATAATCATTTGTTGCCAGGTACTGTTCTAGCAGTGAAAAACTAGACAAAACCCTTTCATTGGATGTCAAGGGTAATAACTGAGGCCAGTGTTTGTCAAAACACTGTTTCATGGTATTCCAAGTATGGTGACAAGGATTCTCTGCTGGGAAAAAGTTTCATATTTCCTTATGCTCCGGAACTGCTGGGTGAGCAGGGATCTAGAACATCTTAGTAGCCTCTATGTGCTCATTTGCATTATCCCTTTCCAAGAGATGTCCTATTTTTCTGAGGTTCACATACTTAGATTTGGAATGTGGAGACGCAAACAAAACAAAACCCAACCCCCTAAATAAAAGAAACCAAAAAAATCCAACAGGACTTGGAGGCTACCTGCTCAAGGAGGGAGGCACTTGTCCCAGAATGTGACTATGGCAGCAATACTGATGTCATTATAGGGAAAAGCTCTGTTCCTGGCCAGGCTCTAAGCAGGAGCCTGAGAGAGCCACGGAGAAGACGGGAAAGCTAAGGGATAGTGTTCTAGTCCCAGATCCACCTCTAACTAGCAGTATCATCTTGGGTAATTTGCTTACCCTTTTTTGATCTTCATTCCTCATTCCTAATAATCAGCATTGAATATGTATTAAGTCACTGAATCATCAAAACAGCTTTATGAGGTAGATCAAATTATTACCCCTATTTTATAAATAAGGAATCTGAATAACAGATTTAAAAACTTACACAAGGTCACACAGCTACAAAGTGATGTGCCAAGAATATTAAATGAGTTTTGGACCAGATGGTTTCTTCTTCAAGGTGCAGTATTCTATGATTTTATGAGTGTGACTTTTGCTATGTCTCATATCTATTGTGATAGGGCAGTCTGTCCTCTAAGCAGAAATCATTCATAAGACAACAGATTTATTAAGGCATGTACTCTGTGCCAGACTAGTAAGGGCCCTAGGAAATCCACAAAGAACAGGATAAAATCCCTGCCCTTAGGATCTTATAGTCTAGTGGGGATGGAGCAGGGGACTGGTAAACGGACAGTCCTTTGTGTAACAAAAATATTAATTGTCACTAACAGTTCTATGGTGAATCATGTTATTAAAATATATGGTGGACTCTTCAAAAAAGCCAAAAGTAGAAACAACCCAAGTACCCATCAATTGATGAATGAAATAAACAAAATGTGGTATATCCACACAATGGAATATTATTCAGCCATAAAAAGGAATAAAGTACGGATATATGTTACAACATGGATGGAACCCCAAAACATCATGTTTTGGAATGAAGTCAAAGAAGCCACACACAAAGGCCACATATTATATGATTTAATTTATATGAAATGTCCAGAAGAGGTAAAATCATAGAGACAAAAAGCAGATTAGTACTCACCAGCACCAAAGGGAAGGCGAGATTGGGGAACGTTGTTTTGAATGGGAACAGGGTGTTGTATTGTAGGCTCCTTATCCTAGGTGAATATACCTTCAGTACTCCTTATTTGTGGATTCCATATTTGGGAGTTATTTGTAACTCTGAACCAAAACTTGGGACATTTTTGCAGTTATTTGTGGACCTGTGCAGAGTGGTGAATTCTGTCACTGGACAAGCATATTTCCATCAGAAGTCAAACAAGGTGACATCTGCCTTCTTGTTTCCTCTCTCCTACTATAAACATGTGTCCCTTTCACGGTGTGTTTAGTGTCACATTTTTCACATTTTTTGCTTTTTGCTGGTGATTTCTCTGTTTAAAATGGCCCCCAAGCATAGTGCTGACGTGCTGTCTGGTGTTCCAAAGTGCAAAAGGCTGTGATGTGCTATATGGAGAAAATGTGTTAGATAAGCTTTGTTCTCACTTGAGCTATACTGATGTTGGCTGTAAGTTTGATGTTAATGAATCAACAACAGATGTTTAATAAGGTGTCTTTAAACAGAAACAAATATAGGGGCGACTGGGTGGCTTTGTCAGTTAAGTGTCCAGCTCTTGGTTTGGGCTGACAGTGTGGAGCCTGCTTAGGATTCTCTGTCTCCCTCTCTCTTCCCCTGTCCTGCTCATTCTCTCTCTTTCTCTCTCTCTCAAGGTAAATAAACAAACTTAAAACAAACTTAAAATAAATAAACAGAAACACATATACAAGTAGGTTGTATGTTGATAAGCTGATGAAAATGTTGGGACCAGAGGCTCATAGGAACCTAACCCTGTATTTCCCCTAGGAGCAATGGTTCAGCGTTCACAAATAAATTGTTTGTGGCAACTTTATTGAACCAAAGTGCTACAAATAGCAAAAAAAAGGTTGTGCTTCTCATTTTTCTTTACTCTCAGGTAGAAACTGGGCCATTTTTTCTCTACTCATCACTCATCATCAAATTCCACCCCTTGGCTAAACACACACACACATATGCACACAGGTGTGTGCATAAGTGCATATGTACACACTTCTCTCTAGAGCTGGATGCATGCAAGGTCCTTGTGCACACACTGCACACACATGAAGCTGGCCCTGCTTCTTCTGCCACCTAATCAGCCATGTCCTCACTTCACTCTTCTCTGGGACAAAGAAAATCTGATTATTCATTCTACATCATTTGAGGTAAGAAGTCTACCAAGACATCTGGTAACTCCAGATGTCTCTGGGGAAGAGGCATATACTTACAGACACAGTCTGTGATGACTTGGTGGCTGAAGGGCTGGTTTGGCCTTTGGCCTCCTGGCGTCGAGTGACTTGGAGGGGGTTTCGTTTTCTCCCTGACAACCAGCCAGAGTCATGCAGGCTTGCATATAGTACAAACCAGGGCCGCAGAGCTCCACTCTGCCTTTCTAGATTCCCTGGGGTTACATTCCCTGCAAGAAGTCTCCTTAATGATCTGATAGGTCTCAATTTAGCTCCTTGAAGTTCCTGGACAATGCTCAAGCCTTGGCAGCCTTGCGCAGCGAGCCTTTGTTCAAAGACTGTGGCCTCTCCAGATAGATGTCCCGACTTCCAGGACAGAAGCAGGGGGAGAGTGGGCACTGGACTCGTAAAGTGGATTTGCTTGGCTCAGAACTTGCTTTTTACAAAAGTTGTGGCTTAAGTCCTCAGCGAGGGAAGGAAGGGAAGGGAGGGGTAGACATTTAGAAGCAAAACAAGGAAGGCAGATCCCTGGAGTGCATTTTGGTGTCTGGGCTTTTCTCAGTCTTGCTTTCCTTCTGACCCAGCAGGGATGGGGTGAAGTCACAGAGGGCTTGCCAGCTTATAAGGAAGCAAGGTGGCTTCCTTTTGGAAGGGAGGACTGGGTCCTCTAAGTGCTCTCTTGCTATTGCCAGCTGTTTCTACCTGTGACTTCTGTATGTCCACATCTCACAGGGCCTTCAGGGCCATCTTATTCCAGAAAGCGTCTGAGCCTAGAGCAGGTAGTAGGCTGTCTTAGCTTGCCAGGGCTGCCCTCACAAAGTACCAGAGACTGGGTGCTTAAAGAGTAGATATTTATTTCCCGTGCTTCTGGAGGCCAGAAGTCCAGAAGCAAGGTGTTCACAGATCCTTTTGAGAGCCAGGAGGGAAAATCTGTTCCAGGCCTCTCTCCTAGCTTCTGGTGGCTTGCCGGCTACCTCTGACATTTCTTGGCTTACAGATACATCCCCCTGATCTATGCCTTTATATGCATATGGTGTTTTACCTGTGTTTTTGGTCCTCAATTTCTCCTTTTTTTTTTTCTATAAAAACATTTATATGGCCCACCCTATTCCAGTATTAACTAATTGTATCTGCAATGACCCTATTTCCAAATAAGGTCATATTCTGAGGTATAAGGGGTCCAGACTTCAACATTTGAATTTTTGGATGACTCAATTCAATCCAGAACAGAGACCACGGTGGGAATGAAAACAGAGGTGAGATTTCGCAAGGTGGGTACTGAGGGAGATGGGCCAGATTGCAGCGCTCCGTGTGGTCCAGGTAGAAATGAGGCCTAGACTTTTATACATACTGAGCAGCCAGGCTGTAAACTGTTTTAAAAGCCAGCAGAGTAAAGTAAGACTCTGTAAAAGGCAGGTGGGAGCCACTGCAGACTCTTGAGCTAGATTGTAATAGTGTAAAAATGGCATTTTAGACCAGTGGTTGGGGCAGGTGTGTGGAGGATGAATTGCAGAGTATGCCAGAAGAGGCAAGGGGCTGATCGCACCTGGGATAGTGATATGGAAAGGCTATGAGAGTTTTTAAAGGGAAAAGAAGACAGTAGGATTTGATTCAGTAACTGGATTCAGAAGATGGGAGCATTAATGGCAGGAACCAGAATCTACAGTAATGTTGAGAAGGGCAAATCGGGAATATGGGTGCCTTGTGTGCACGTTGTGTGCATGAATGTGCATGCTCAGATGAAAATCTTAGTTTGGAATGCTTTGTGCTTGAGGATGTGTGCTCTATTCAGATGTCAGCACATTGTTATTGTTGTTGTTTTTTAAAGGGCCAGATAACAAATATGTTGGGCTTTGTGGGCCAAATGGTCTTTTTTGTACCCACTCAACTGCTCAAAAGCAGCCATAGGCAATATGTAAGCAAATGGGTGTGGCTGTACTTCAATAAGAGTATTTATCAAAACAAGCAGCAGCCTGGATTTGGTTGAAGGGCTGTAGTTTGCTGACTTCTGCTCTAGATAATTGGAGTTGTGATATAACCTTACGTTAAAAGGAGAGAGAACATACATGTCCCTTAAAGCTAATTTTGAGAATGTCTTCTGGAAAGATGAATGTTCCATATTCAGTGGAAATCTATAGTATCAATTGAAACTTGCTTATTCATGCATGTAGCGTTTTACTGGGAATCTACTAGGTGCCAAGTATGTTCCCATGTTATTACGGTCACTCTGCACTGGCAGTTTGGTGAGTTGGCCCACTCATTCCCATTTTACAGCTGAGGAAGCTGAGGAAACCCTCAATAAGGCAACATGGAGTTGTTAACTTTCTTCCTGACTCTGAAGTTTAGCCACTCTCTGGGTGGAGGTCTTCCACTGGGCAGGAAAGGAACATTGCCTGGGCTTGATAGTTTGCCTGAGGCAATGTCAAGTTTGACATCTGCTTACATGTTTTCAAACTTTTAACTTTGCCCTCAATTAGCAGTCTTCAGGGTAACCTCACTATGTGTTCCTGCTAGAGAGGGAGGTCTTGAAATTGTGCAAGATCTAAAACCTGTCCAGAGCCTGGAAGAGAGAAAAACTGAGGAAAAATAATTTAAGGTTCATGTAATTTGCCCTTTTCTGTAGATTACCTACATTTTTTCCTTTGATCAAGTTGACTGCTGGGTTCCTCACAGAATCTTTCTCATGTAATTAAGGCATCACCTTGGTCTCTTTGCTGGAATTGTTACAGAAAAGTTGTATGGATTTCACTCCTGATTCAGCTCAGAGTTGTTACTGAAAACACCACTTAATTACATTCCTCATTCCCCTATACATTGCTCCCTGTGAGAAAATTATTCTGCTTCTTTCTACTAAAGAGAACCATACAACTAATTTTGTTTCCCTTTTTGATTGGGCTTCCAGGAAGCTCAGAGCCATGTTTAAAGTGCAAAAACAGGGGCGCCTGGGTGGCTCAGTCAGTTAAGCGACCGACTTCTGCTCAGGTCATGATCTCATGGTTTGTGGGTTTGAGCCCCATGTTGGGCTCTGTGTTGATGGCTAGCTCAGAGCCTGGAGCCTGTTTCAGATTCTGTATCTCCCTCTCTCTCTGACCCTCCCCTGCTCACGCTGTCTCTCTCTCTCAGAAATAAAGAAAACATTTAAAAAATGGAAACCTTTCCAATTAAAAAAAGTGCAAAAATAACAACTGGTGTCACTTACTACCAAACATTTTACAAGGCTGAATCTTCCATTTTGCTCCTATGTTATTAATTTTCTTTTTCCTACTCTAAGCTGCTTTGAATATTTCTTGAAGAGAAATGAGTGTTTAAAAAATAAATTTAAATTGAATTGATTATGAATTCAAGTAGTGAGTTTTTCAGCCAATCAAATATTAACCTAAGTTCCATTAGACTTAAAAAAATATTGAAAAGACTTTATGACTAAGAGCAGACATTTGCTTGTATAACTCTTAAATGATATAGTGTTTGCTCTATGATGACAAATTATTTCACATCTGCTGAATGACCTGCCTAAATGGATTACTACATATATTTACTTTAACACCAAACACTGGGTAAGGTACTGAGGACCTAGAACAAGCACAGGGTGTGGTGTTAGAAGATCTGAGAACTTGTTTCAACTCTAGTGAAATACTCATGTGACTTCAGGCAAGTCCCAGAACCTCAGCGTGACGATTTCAAATGTCCCTTCAAATTAACCTTCAAGAAACCTGTTGCATACTTGCTGCTGTATGCCACTGACTCTCTTGCATTATTCCTCTAGTGAGTCTATGTGTGTGTGCATGTGTGTGTACATTCATATATACACATTCACTAGGTTATATAAACTACATTATTTCAAAGGGATTTAAGTAGCTTACAACGATGAATGCAATAAAATAAGATGAAACAAATTTAAATGAAATAAAAACAGGTTTGTGCAGAGAGAAAAAATAAGATGAAAGATGTAAAGATAGGTAGGCAGGTAGTAGGTAGACACCTGTCGAATAAAACAGCAGCATCCACTTCCTTGCAGGAAGCACATTTGGTTTCTGCATAAACAAAAATAGCCTTGGAAACTGAAGCCAAATGGAATAAGAGTGTGAAGAAATCTCTTTGTGCTAAATTTACCCAACACATGATGGAAACATAGCATGTATTGACTGAGTGTTAAAAGTTAGTTGCTTGATCTATAAAGGTGCCTACCAGATAGGAAATTCCTTTAGTCCAAAGGTGCAGCATGGAAGCTCAGGCAGTTTGCCACAGGAGGGACCAAAAGGGCTGTTGGCTCTGGTGGCACCCACAGAAGCAAGGAGCCATGCAGATAGTGGCAAGAGCACATAACGAACAGAAAGGAAGAAGGTTGGGGAAATACAACAAACAGCAGTTCTTAGGAAATTAGTGAGTAATAAGATAATATAGGGGCCTATTCCTCTTTATGGCGAATATTCTCTGGTGAGCTCTTCAAATGGAAAATCCTCAAATACTGTAATGGGCTGATGTGAAAGATTTACGTAGCAAGAGGCCTGAACAGATAGCAGAAGAAATTTGGAGCTATGAAGGTTGGCAGTTCTGCCATTAATACTTCATTCATTTAACAAATATTTATAGAGCCCTTACCATGTACTAGATACTATGTCAGTCACTTGAGGGAATGGAGGCAAGGGAGTAAATAATGAGAAATACATCATATCTGTCTTTTGGAAGCCTGTAATGAGGGAGCTGGCATAAAAGAAATCTTATTAATTCATTAAAAGTATTTATTGAACACCTATTGTATACCAAAGAAAGTGTCAGCTGAGATATATAGTCCAGATCTAAAATCAATACCCACTGTTTTGAAATGTTTAGAAATCTGTAAATCGGGAGGTGTTTAGGTTTTTTTTTTTTCCCTGTCTCAACAGAGAATTAACAGACTTTGCTGAGCACTGGCAGAGATTAAATGGAATTAGAGGGTCCAAGTAGATATATAATAAAGCAATAGGAAGAAAAAAAGGAGATCCATTTTGCTTAGTCTAATTTGTGGTGTATTTATTGTGAATAACTAATTTTACACAAATGATGGGTTTTCTTAGTTCTGAAGATTGAAGTTGTACCTAAAATAGTGACTTTATATATTGATCTAGTAGCAGAGCCTGGGGAAATTATCTGAATCCCCAGGAGAAGAGAAAGCAGAGAGAGCAGGGTGGTACTGTGTGTTACAACACCCTCTGTCCTCTGTCTATGGAAGACATTATTAAGAGATCACAGCTATACCCAGATGTGGCCTCAAGATCCTTCTTATTTTAGTATGTTAAGTGTACAGGGCTTGTCTTGGCACATAAGGATGAAGTCTTTTTGCCTCTGAAGTTCCTTTAACCCTTGGGACATGCCCCAGCTCTTCATACTGTGAGAAATGCCTAAGTGCTTTGAGCTTCTTTTGGACTTTTTCCTGTTCTCTCTCTCTCTCTCTCTCTCTCTCTCTCTCTCTCTCCCNCCTCTCTTCCCCCCTCTCTCTCTCCTCCTCCTCCTCTCCATGCCCCCAACCACCACTTCCTCTCCCCACCCCCCTCTGCCCCTGAAATATACTATGTCTTTTACATACATATTTTATCTAATCCTCACAGTAATCCTGTAAGGTGAGGTGGGTGCCACTATTACATCTCCTGAAACCAACTTGCCTGAGCTTGACCAGCAGTAAGTAGTGGACCCTGACTTCAAATCTACACCATGTGTCTGATCCCAGAGCTGAAGCTTGTCCCTGCCTGCAGAGACTGAAATGTGAGACCGTCATTCCCCAGAAGTCAGGCTGTTCTTTTCGATGAAAATATCACCCTCTTATTTCTAAACTTAAAGGCATCATCTGTATATTCAGGAGAAAGGATAAGGTTGGGCAAACCCTCAATATCATGTCCCATCTTCTTAATCAAACAAGATGCCAAAACAAGTGTGTGTACCTGCCTCCCATCCTCGTTCCCTGATGTCTGTGGCCATTACAGGGAGGCAACACGTGATACAGAACAGCTGGGCTGGGTGAAAGGGATTAAATGCTTGCAACACTAGTATCTTTTTCTTTTTTCTTTTTCCAGGGATATTAAGTAGCTGATTTGGATTCCATTTCTCATCTTGCCCCATACTCCTTTCTCGGTAAAATAGTCAAGAGGACAAGGTAGGCATCAGAAAAGAGAAGTGGGAGATATGGACTTAGAGAATCATGATTCCCAAATATCAAAGGTTGACTCTGAAGGGGGAAACCTTATTTTCTAAATGATATTGTGAGGACTAGGATGCAAATTGAATGAGAAGTATAGGAAATAAAAATAATACTACCTACTATTTATGCAACTCTTTCTAGATACTAGATGCTTATTTAAGTGCTTTACATGAGTAAAAAGTATTGCATAACCATGGGCACCTCAGTGGCCCAGTCAGTTAGGCTTAGGTGTCTAACTCTTGATTTTGGTTCAGGTTATGATCTCATAGTCTGTGAGATCGAGCCCTGATTTGGGCTCTGTGCTGACAGCACAGAGACTACTTGGGATTCTCTATCTTTACCTCTCTCTGTGCGCCTCTCCTGATCATGTTTTCACTCTCTCTCTCAAAATAAATAAAAATAAACATTAAAAAATAAAAGCTTGCATAACCATAAAAATTGATATTATCTTTTTCTCTTTCATATTTGGGGGAAATGAAGATCAGAGAAGTTAAGGCACTTGCCTATGATGACACACCTGTGTGGCTCAGTAGGTTAAGCATCCGACTTCAGCTCAGGTCATGATCTCATGGTTCATGAATTTGAGTCTTGCATCGGGCTCTGTGCTGACAGCTCAGAGACTGGAGCCTGATTCAGATTCTGTGTCTCCCTCTCTCTCTCCCCCTCTCTTACTCACACTCTTTCTCTCTCAAAAATAAATAAACATTAAAAAAAAAAAAAGACACTTGCCTAAGCTGACAGAAACAGCCATAAATGGTCAAGCCAGGAGTCACACCGTCATCCCCACCTTCTAAGGTATTTAATCAATTTAGTAAATCTGACCTATGTGAAAATGGTATAAAGTATAAAATACCAAAACCAAGTTTATTATTAAGCTGATGAAGCTTAAGTTTTAGGGACCCCCACTTGCCAGGGTTCTTTGTAAGACTCTGGGAAAGGTCCCAGTAGTTTTTATTTACAACTTTGCATTCTTTAACTCAAAGAAGCTCTCCTCAATTATAGAAGCTTTATACCACTGAAGGTACCTTATTATTCCAGACTGGATCATCACATAGTCCAGTCCTTCCAATCTTATCTCCCACCATCGCACGGGGAATCTAGTAGAAACTTCTCTTCTCTCGGCTGGCTATGAATCGTCATCCAAATTCCCAGTGTTTTCCTTCTCTGGAATCTCTCTCTCTCCCTCTCTCTCTGTTGTTTTAGATAACAAGTTGTGTTGGGGGCTGACAGCTTCAGCATAAAAGTATGAATCTTTTAAATAAAAGAAAAAGAAAAAAGTATGAATCTTTTTTTCTGGCATTACACATATAACATTGCCAATGATGTGTTTGTGACCCCTTGTGAGAATGACCGGTCTTCTAATTATAGTAAATACAGTCAGGGAAAAGGGCCCAGATTTTAAACAAACAACCATGAATTCTGCATTTGCATGTCATGCTCTGAAATCATCTTTTTCTGAGTCACAGATTATCCATTTAGATCAAGCCACAAAGAGCATCGTGTTTTGTTAAGCTGGGGCCTTTGGAAAGGGTAAAAGAATTCTTGCCAAATATACTGAGATTTCTGTATGCTTCAAAGGAATACATCTTGGTAAATCATTACTAGTTCTTGATGGCTACACATTCAGGACAAGAATATCTTCATGCTAAGTGAACTGTATTTCCTGAACTGCAACAATGTAGAAAGTACAATTACTGGAAGAGTCAATGAGCACTGGAGAACCCTGAATTACTGTAAAATTTGAGTTGGAAACTAATTTGGACTGTATGATTAATGAGACAAGACATAAAAATATTTATTTCTTACTATCTATAGACACAAACCCAGGTATGTGTAAGGAGGTATTAGTTTAGAAAAAGGCAATGTTACTAATAAGCCATGTTACCTTAGACAATGATGTGATGATAATGATAATGATTAAAGTTCATATGACTGATTATTTACTATGTCAGGTATCATGCTGAGAACTTTACATCCATTCCTCCATTTAATCCTCTCAACTCGATCACCGTCCCCATTTTTCAGATGAGATCACTGAGGCCCAGAAAAGTCAAGTGACTTTCCAGGTCATTTGGTAAGTCACGGACCTGGGATTTGAGCATGATCTGTCTCATAGCAGAACTCAAGCTCTTAAACATACTTCATGCTATTTCATCTTTGGGGGCTCAGTTTTCCAATCTGTAAAATGAGGGGCTTGTCTCCTCTAATCTCTGCTGCTTCTTCTAGCCATAAAGCTCTAGGATGATATGATTTCAAGTTATAATCCTCTGGCAGCAAAAGAGCGCTTGGATTTTAACTAATATGTTTGTTTTTCAAATTGATCTCTACCAGCTCAGGGTAATTAAAACCCCACAGCTCTTACATTCCCCAAATAAACAGAGGCGTGCACATTCACCAGCCCTCACAGCAGCGCCCATGGCTTTGTTTATGTATGGCACCTAAGATAAAAATCAAATACATGGTGGAAAGTAGCGAGCTCTGTATGAAAAGAGGAATAGTGTGTGTACACCCAGCCTAATGTTCTGTAAGTTTCTGCTTATTTACTGATGGTAGTAAGTGTTGACTTGATCCAGGGCTCCCATAAACAATCTCAGATGTTCTGTTGGTCAATAAATTGTACTTTAAATTCATGTTAGCTGTACAGTGGAATGGTAGGCTTAGAAATGCAGCGTATCATTCAGCTTTTTGCAATCCAGGTAACCATTTATTATGGCCAAAATAACAGAATCAACAATTTGAAAAATGCTCAGCCTTTCTGGATTAAGATACTATCGTGGCAGAGTTCGTGCGCAACCTCAGTTACCATGGAAATCATGATGTAGAATGTTCTAAGTTCTTGGCATCTCTGGATTGAAATTACTTATTTACCTTTTGTGAAGAATACAATCCTGAATGGAGACAGTGACAGAACAGAATTTCCTCTGGAGAACATGGATGTGGGTTCCTTAGGTGCTATGTGGCAGGACAAGGGAGAGGAACCTTTGCACAGAGCAAAGAGCTACTGAGTGCTTCTTTCCTGGCTTTTTGTTGGGAGCCCTTGGCACCCAGATCTAGTATGTGAAAGAGCCTTCAGGAGCTTGTTAATGGGCGAGAAGCTGCACATACATATCTATCTGTATGCTTACATGGTGCATACTTCTTTCTTTATGTTCATGAAGAAAATGACATTAGAACTGGGCCTTGAAGATAAGACTTCAGACCTACAGACACTGGGATGAGAGTGTAGAGAAAGAAAAGGTGGGGAGAGAGGATAGGTGAAACAAGACAAGTGGCAGACCGGGCTTAGGACAAGTCTGTCTGTATTTTTCCATTGTAGCATTATTGTAATTGTAATTGTTTGTATTGTTTGCTTACTGACCACCTACCCACCCAGAATGGAGTATAAGTTCCTTGAGAGAACAGACATGGAACAAGGTCTATGTTTTTCACTGACATATCCCAGAGCCTGTGACTCTGTCTGGTATATAGAAGGAGCTTAGTAGCCATGTACCACATGGAGAAAGGAAGACAAGTCTGGAACAAGACTGACTAAGAGTGGAGGAACATGCCGAACCCTGGGATCAAAGACATTTTGTAGTTTAGTTATCCTGACCATTGGACAAACCTTTAAAAAAAAATAGGAGCTGTGCCTTGGTATGGTCACAACGCTAGCTAGACACATAGAAAGAATTAACAACAACAACAAGAAACAGCAAGCAGACATTAAGACTATGAACAGAAGTCAGAATTGTGGGGGGAGCAATTTAATTTTTTTCAGCAAACATGTACCAGCTATGAGCCATGCATTATGGAGGTCAAGATGAACTTCAATGGATTTTCAGAGGAGTGAAGATTGTGTCTTTCGAGTAAATAATAGCTTCACAAAAGAGGCAGTATTTCAAGTCCAATTTGAATACTAGGTATATATATATTTTTTCTAGAATGGAAATAGAGAGGGGAAGGGCATTCCAATTAAAAAAATAAAACAAACCTAGAGCTGAGAAGAGAAATATCAGTTATGAAGAAACTAACTCTGTGTCAAGTATTTTATTTTGTGTCTTGCTTAAATCATCTTATTTATTCTTTGCAGAGCCAAATAGGGCAAGATTACAGATGAGGAAATTGACCTACCAAGTGGGAGCTTGGACTTGAATTCACCTATCTGACTCAAATCTGGTACGAATGATAATAATAATAGTTAAGATTAATTGAGCTGCCTTTTTCCTTATCCTCTTGGGAAAACCCATCCTTCATGAGCCAACACAAATATCACCTCCCTGATGATTTTTCCTGGAACCTCTACATTGAACGTTTTGTGTATACCCTAATTAGAACAGTTATTTCATTATACTGCACTTATCTGTTAACATCTATTTGAAACACACTAGATCATGAACTTGATGAGAAGAGGGATGGATATATCTGCTACCTTCTGTAGATGGGCTCTTGGTGGCATTTGTTTTTATAACCAAATTTTGAATTCAAATTCTCACATGGGATTACCAGATGCACTGAGTCTGAACTAAATAATTGTGTCCTTATTTCAAGGAAGCATGGTAAGGTGAGTCTGGTATCAGCTCTGGTGTGATGGTTCAACAAGATGAGGAATCTCATGTTGGGGTTTGGGTGAGCCAAACATTCAAAAAGAAATTCAGGAGTCCACCAGAGAAGGCAAAGTTGTCAAATCATTCCCCAAAACACTTCAGAGTAAAGAAAAAAATGTCCTTGGCTTGGGTATGCATTACATGTAAAGGAAGAGTAGGAGAAAGAACAGAGGAATGGCCATCCTGATGGAGACTCAGGAAAGCTGGACTGTGTGGGCTGTCCCAACTCAGTAGGATGCAGCATTCATCTTCTAACCTCAGTGTGTGCATCATTAGTGGGGCCCAAGTGATTTTAGGGGTTTATGAACACATTTAAAAAATTTTTTAATAATTATTTATTTTAAAGCATATCAGACAAAATAATTAGCACGTCAAAGCTGTGAGTTCACAGCACCTACTGTTTAGGAAAAGGTTAAGTTTAAGTTTAGTTTAAAAATAATAACTCAGCATTAAAAGAATTAAGTAAGTAATACAGCAGGTGGCAGATAGCTATGGCATGGTTTCTAAAGGTAGCAGAGGAATGGTTAGAGTTTTAGAAAGTTCCTGCATAAAGGCAGGGGGCCAGAGCTTCATTCATTACCTTTGTATCTTTATCTCAATGGACCTCAACCTCATACTTTAAAGGAGTAAACAATACTATCTTGACTGCCTGAAGCCAGGATCTAGACTAGACTTCTTATGGCGTCCAAGTAACCCTTCAGTCAGTTTGCCATCCATGCCAAGACTGCTTATAAATTTGGGGGAATTTTATCTATTCATCCTCATCATTCAGCCACGTCTGGGAATTGTCAGATCCCCAAGTGTCAGTCTATAAATATGGGTCTGCATCTGAGTGGCCTTTGGAGAAGGGGCCATCATGGTTGGGTGTGTTTTTGCATTTGCAAAATGCAAAATGATTTAAGCTCAAATTTTGATTAGGGCTAGATATGGGTTTGTTTCCTGGCTCAGTAGCATCCTCTGGCTTTCCCATCTAAAATTCTTCCTTTGAGTTACTGGCCACTCACTCTGAGATTGTGAACTGACAGAGATGTGAGCATGCCCAGAGTCTAGCTCTCAGTCTGGCTTGTTGGTAGGTCCATAATGGGTGTAGAAACAAAGCCCCTGAGAGTGGACATTATATTGCTTATGTAAGTTCAGCTTTCAGAAAATCATATTACCTTTTTAGATGTCTCCCTCCTCTTCCGAACAAACAATTTAGTTACTTATTCCTTGGGGACATTTATGGTTCAGCAGGACCTGCCACTTCAGGAATCAAGGGAAGAAACTGAGGGAGCAAGAACAATGTGCGTACTGCAGAGAACTCTGCATTTGTTAAGATGTTGGAGTAGCTCTGACATGGAGAGAATCTGGCTGCAAATGAAGTCATAGTGAGGACAGCCTGAACTCACTGCCCTGAACATTTGCGAAATGGTAGCGGAAGCTGTCTCCTACTTTGATCTGTATAGAAGAGAGAAATTTGGATAGGTGTCATAATTGTAAGATTTGTTTTCAGACTATTCTTAAATATAGCTTGCATTGCATTGGCAGGGGATTTGACCCTATTAGGTAAGCTGGGTCAACTCTCAGACTAAAGACAGAGTGGCTAAGGATCGTACCCTCAGTAAGCAAGCCTCAACGTCATTCCTTTTCACTTATGGTTCTGTTTAATAAAATAAACCTTGGATGAATTGTTTTGTAAGTTAAATGCCTCCCCTTGTCTCTGAGTTAGTAATAGCATGGTTGATGGTATCTCTGCTCACCAAATATTCCATTTTCCTTGTGGTACCTTTTCTTCAGGGCAGTTACACATTTCCACCTTGTTAAGTGTACAAGTGGCCATATGATTTGCTTTAGCCAATGAAATATGAGGCAAAGTGATGCATGGCTCCTGGGCAAAAGCTTTAAGAGCCAGCAATGTTTTTCTCTCTCTTTCCTCTGCCACAATAGCTAGTAATGTTCCAGCTAGGGTCCCCGAGCACAGATGACTTGGAGCAAAGCTGCCGCAAACCTGCAATGGATATGCAGTGAATTCAAGAGATAAATCTTTGTTGCTGTAAACAAACGAGTTTTAATCTGGGTGCTATTTGCTGGGGCCATATAATTTAGCCATCCTGGTTGATAATTAGTAATGATAACAACTTTAGCAATAAGAATATTGCCATTTGAGGGAGCACATACCCTGTACTAAGGATTTTTCATGACCCATCTCTTTTAATTTGGTAACAATTATTTCCTCAGTTTGCAGATGAGGAAGTTGAAGCTCAAACAGGTTGAAAACAATTTTTTTAGCATTTAATTATTATTTTGAGAGAGAGAGAGAGCAAGTGGGGCAGGGGCAGAAAGAAAGGGAGACACAGAATTAGAAGCAGGTTCCAGGCTCTGAGCTGTCAGCACAGAGCTGGATGCAGAGCTTGAACCCATGGAATGCGAGATCAAGACCTGAGTCAAAGTTGGACACTTAACTGACTGAGCTACCCAGGCGCCCCTGGAAAAATTTCTTGTGGTCACGTCACTAGACTGTATGGTCAGGATTTGAACTGGTCCTTGCTCTTCAATTGCTTCACTTTATCGTACATCCCCCCCATCCCAGTAATTGTGTCAAGCTGTCATCCCACACAAGTGCCAAGGCTTCAGAATCTCAGATCCTTTGGGTATGGATCCTTTTAGCGGCAAACCTATACAAGCAAGGCATGATCTCTCATTATCTGGGGAACACGGTAAGAAAGTATACCTAATCTGTTGCTTAAAGCTAAAAAAAAAAAAAGACATTATTTATCATATAAGAGAAGATAGGAGTCATAAACACATGATTTCTTATTATAAAATAATGCCCCACACCTACAAAAATAACCCAATAATTGTATTAAACTACCAACTTGATAGTATGCTGAAAGTTATATAAATAAAAAGCACAAATACTTAGTGCCAACAAAATGCCACACACACAAGCAAATTTGGGGGGAATATTTAATATATAAAAATACTATATATGTATGCTTATAAAAATTACATATTTTGTACACACATATATACATATTTACATATGAATATATTATATATAATATATAGTATGTAGTGTAATATATAAAATCTGCTTAGAAATAATGGTCTGGATGATTCATATTTGAACTGCTATATATATGTGTATGTGTGTGTGTGTGTATGTATGTAAATACATACACATACACATATATACACATATATAATTACATACCA
>NW_027532406.1:13020712-13052133 GCF_008692635.1 Crocuta crocuta
GCGTCGGGCTCTGTGCTGACTCTCAGCTCAGAGCCTGGAGCCTATTTCAGAGTCTGTATCTCCCTCTCTCTCTGACCCTCCCCTGCTCATGCTCTCTCTCTCTCTCTCTCCTAGAAATAAATAAAAATATTTTTAAAAAAATAAAAAAATAATATAATAAAACCACAGTAATCAATAGTAAAGAGTAGAAGAAGGGCAGTAATTTCAGAACCACAACCAACCAACCCAGGACAACATTGTTAATACACTGACAACAAAGGATCCTTCCTGAACCCTGTACGAATTCCAGCTCTGTGCACGTGAGCTTACACTGGAGCTTACAACGTTGCCAAGCATTGTGGCCAGACTTGTTAGCAGAACAATGAATTAGCATCCTTAATCAACTTGAAATGTGCTACCTTTAATTTATGAAGACTAAATTTTAGTGACCTCTAATTGCCCACAGAGTAGTAAATAATCCTCATGTCTATGAGTTAAATCGGGATCAGTTTTCATCCATTGAGATGGCAGCTCATCAATGGGTGGGTCTTAGCTTGATAGTCACTGTTCTAGAAGTCTGGGGAACCAGCTTGCCTGACTTTTTCTAATTAGGCCCTAATTTAGTTAGACTAGCGGCAAATACCTCACAACTGAGGGCCCAGGCACTGGGTAACATAGTTCCAGAAAGGTCTTTGGGGATCTATTGATCACTTCTGAGAATGTATTCCTTGGGCCAGATGTTTGAGTACTGAGAGAGAAGTGCGTTGCATCCAGAGCTTGCACGGTTTGCCCTGACCCAGAGGTTAGCACCACACTTCCTAAGGCTGGGAGAATATCAGTCCTTTCATGGGCCAATAGCACAGAATGGCCAACCTATTACATAGTTATGGTGCTGAGGAAGGAAAGGGAGCTTCAGATCCTGGTGGAGAAATGTTTTTCTGGATGCATAGCTGGGGCAGCCTGACTGAAAGCCCCTTTGTGACTTTTCTCCAGTGCCTCTGCTTGGACCATCATCTAGGTACTTTTTCTGGCTTCCCCATCTCCTCACTCCTCACTTTTGTCCCCCCACCTTCCTATTGCCCTGAGTAGAGTAAAGGCTAATGGATGACTTGGTTCCTATCCACATGAACATCCAACAACTGAAGATATACTTTTTTTGAATTCAAGTTTGACATTCTCAGATTAAAATATCCTGCAGGTATGCCTGTTTGTGTATTTCCTTGGCATGTGTATTACTATTAGGATACCTGTATTATGGGTTGAATTATGTCCTCCAAAACAAATATATTGAAGTCCTAACTTCCATGTATCTCAGAATGTGATCTTATTTGGAGTTGGGGTCTTTACAGAGCTCCTATGGTTAAAATGAGGTCATTAAGATGGGCTCTAATCCAATAAGACTGATACAAAGAGGATGTTTGGACACAGAGACAGAGGTGCACAAAGGGAAGAGTATTGAAGACATGGGGAGAACACCATCTCTAAGTCAAAGAATGCCTGAGGCTACCAGAAGCCAGAAGAAGCGCACAGAACAGATTCTCCCTTACAACCCTAAGAAAAAATCAACTCTGACAACACCTTGATTTAGAACTTATAGCCTCCAGATCTGCGAGACGATAAATTTCCGTTGTTTCCGCCACCCAGTTACAGCAGCCCCAGGAAACTCATACACCATATAACTTTGCTGATGGTATTAATGCATTAAAATTTAATTCAATTTAACAAGTGCCTGTAAATGAATTCAAGCAGAGGTGGTGATATCTGATATTGGCTTAATGTGCTCCTTCCTCGAGCTTCCAAATCTCTTCTTCCCCACTGGGACCTTTTGCTCCATTTTTCCCATCACCTTTCACTGTCCCTCACTCTTCTCCATGTCCTCAGTTCACTCTATCAGCTTAGACTCCCTGGGCCAACATTATATTCATTTTTTACATTCCATCAGCTATGACACCCGCTCCCTCTTCATTGTTCTCTTCTGGAAAACCTCAGCCTTGATTAAATTCCACTGTCTGCCTGTACCCATACTAAATGTGCCTGGAGAAAACACACATAATGAACAGTAGCACTTTAATTAATACCCATTTTCCTGAACTACCTGGTCTGGTCATTCTCTACCTTTATGGAGGATTATTTTATCTCATCTCCCTCCTCAAAATTGTGGCATTCCTGCCTCCTCACTTCCTTCTTCACTCTCAACTAATTACCTTGTTGCCTGTTTCATGGAGAAGCAATCAAAAGAAGGTATCTACACACTCCAATTTCCCCATCTACCTGAATCTGTGCTGTCACTGTGAATGGGCTGCCCATGCTCCTGAGTGTAGACATCAGCTCTTCTCCCTTGTCATTGCCAATGTCATTGCCATTTCTCTCCTGCACTACCAACAGTCCCTGTTTACTCAACCACTGGACACTTCCCATCAGCATATGCACATGCTGTGAGTTTTCACATTTAAAAAAAAGACCCTTTCCTGACACACACATCTTCCAGCTGCCACTCCATTTCTCAGAACTTCTCCACAAAAACACTAGGTGAACAAATTGTCTCTGCTTTTCTCCAATTTCTCCCCTTTCACCCTCTCTTGAAGTCATTCCACTCCATCCTTGGCTTCCAGATTAATGCCACCAAAATAATCCTGTGAAGGTCACACCAATGATCTTCTACCACTACGTTCATTAGTCAGTTCTCAGTCCTCAACTTTGTTGACTTATCAGAGTACTTGACATAATAATCAATTCCTCCTCATTGAAATATTCTCTTTCTTGGTCTCCAAAACTCCTTATTTACCTGGTTTTTCCTTCTGTCTCAATAGTCACTCCTTCTACACATCCTTAGATGCTTTCTCCTCATTTCCCAACCTCTAAATTTTGGCACACGCCAGGACTCAGTCCTTAGAATCTTCTGTATCTATCCTATTTTCTAGGTGATATTACATCTCATGGTTCAAAATATAGTCCCTATTTTATTATTTACTTTTTACTTCTCCCCTGGATGCCAGATTCAGGTGCCCACTCAACACTTGCGCTTAGATGTCCAATAAGATCTCAAGGTAAACATAGTCCAACATAAGCTCCTTTTCAGGTTTTCCTCCACCAGTGGCACCTTCACAGGACACAGTACAGGTGCCTAGACCCCCCAAAATGACATTTACCTCTAACTCCTATTTCATATTTAATAGATCAGAATGAAGGATATTGACTCATCTTTCAAAAGGTATATAATACTTCACTAAGTATTATTTCTCTCACCTTTGCCTCTCACCCTGGTCCCAGCCACCAGCATCTCATACCTTGTTTTGGCAATGGCTTCCTAATTGTTTTCTGTGCTTCTGCCCTTGACACTCTGTTTTACCCAGCAGCTCCGATCATAGACTGACTTGACTTTTTATAACAGCCCAATTGAGATATTGTTCACTATTGTATATAATTCACCTATTAAAATGTACAATTTTATGGTTTTTAGTATATTTGCAGAGTTGTGTTGCTGTCGGCACAATAAATTTTAAAACATTTTCATTGCCCCCCAAAGAAATCCCATACCCATTCAGTAGTCAATTCCTATTTCATTCTAAACTCCCCTGCCACCCCCGCACCTCCCATCCTCAGGCAACTATGAATCTAGCTCTGTTCTTATACACTTGCCTATTTTGAACATCTCATATAAACAGAATCATACAGTATATAATCCTTTGTGACTGGCTTTCTTCACTTAGCATAATGTGTTTGAGGTTCACCGATGTTATAGCATGTATCAGTATTTTATTTTTTTTATTTTATTTTATTTTTTTAAACATTTTTAAAAATATTTTTTATTTATTTCTAGGAGAGAGAGACACACACAGCGTGAGCAGGGGAGGGTCAGAGAGAGAGGGAGTCACAGACTGAAACAGGCTCCAGGCTCCGAGCTGGCAGTCAGCACAGAGCCCGACGCGGGGCTCGAACCCACGAACCGCGAGATCATGACAGAAGCGAAAGTCGGACGCTTAACCGACTAAGCCACCCAGGTGCCCCCAGTATTTTATTTTTTAAATTACCAAGTAATATTCTATTATATAGATATATTACATTTTATTCATCTGTTTATTGGTTAATGGACATTTTTGTTGTTTCCACTTTGGGCCAATATGAATAACGCTGCTATGGATATTTATGTACAAGTGTTTTCATGGACATATGTTTACCTTTCTTAGGTATATAACTAGCAGTGGAATTGCTGGGTCATATGATAACTCCATGCTTAACCTTTCGAGAAACTGCCAGATTGTTTTCTAAAGTGACTGAATTGTTTCACATTTCTACCAGCGATGAATGAGCATTATGATTCCTCCGCATCTTTGCCAACATTTGTTTTTATCTGACTTTTTGCTGATAGCCATCCTAGTGAGTGTGAAGTTATCTCTCATTATTTAGATGTTCCTTAGACTTGTAAGTCAAATCGTGTCACCACCACCCCCCCTTTTCTAAGTACCCTGAAGGCTCACCAATCATAATAAAAATCCAAACTCCCTCCAATGGTTTTTTAGGCCCTATGTGATTTTCTCCCCACACTTCCCAACCCCACCCACTTCCTTACCTGCCACTCTCTTTTGTTCCTTCTGTCAAGAACAAACATGCTTCCTCCAGATTCCCACCTGACTTGCTCCCTCACCTCCTTTGCGTCTCTGTTCAACTGTCACTTTGTCAGTGAGGTCCTCTCTTAGCACCCGTTAGACCACAGGCAGCAAATGGAAGCGTTTTGAGCCAAAGAGACTTTTCAGTAGGTGCCCCGAGCCACATTAATTCAGCCACCTTTACCTTCTTCTTGTAAGTTCTACACTGCTTATGACCTTGACGGAACTTGATACTTATATATAGAAAATAATAATAATTTCTCCCTCTGGATTTTCTTGTTCTCTCAGGATAAGGGAAAATAAGGTGGAGTGGAAATGGCTATCGGGTAGGATATTAAAATATAACCTATAACATTGCCAGAGGAGAGTTAGTACTGGAAATTTGTCTCCATTTCTTCCCTAGGCCCCCAAAAGATGGTGCGTTGTTAATATCTGGAATAACAAGAGTTGACGGGCATGTGCAAGTGTACGTGTGTAGGGTGCCCATTAGGCGAGGGTTCCAATTCTTGCCTTGTCACTAAGTTAGTTGCTGGGTGACCCTGAGTAAATCACTTAACCTTCCTAGGCATATTTTCTCTGTTTGTAAAACAAGGGGGTTGGGCTACATGATCTTTGAAGTCCCCTCTAGCCCTGACGTTCTATATTCTGCCATACTTTTCACCTAATGCTTGATTTTAGGCCTTAGGGTCCTGAGAGCTGGCAGCTATCAGCAAAAGATCTCCAAATGCAATTTGAACCCAGTGGAGCTTAATGTATTTTTGTATCTGGGCTTCAGGAGATCAAGCTTTGAGTTGGCAATATGGGGAATTCAGTTGCTATTTTTGACAAGCAGTTGGATTTATTGAATGATACATTGTATCTGGCAGCATTACTGACAAATCAGGGAACAAGGACAGTGTTAAGAATTTCAAAATAGTTAAAGGGCCTTAAAAGATGGACCCTAATGAGGACAGTGGATTATTTTAAGAACCACAGGGTTTATCTTGCAAAACTCTCATTATGTAGAATGAACCACTTAAAGACAGAAGGTGATGGTATGAGGGGGGAAGGGTTAGGAGCAGACAGCTCTTGGAGGGACTGGGCTCAAATGGGCTGGGCAAGGGGACTATTTCTCTTGCTCTTAATAGGTCAGTTGATTTCTTAGTAGCGGTGTTTGTTTGGAAGAGAGGAAAGTGATCATGAAATTATGAGGGTAAGAGAGGTTGGGGTGGTTGGTCTTTACGTTGCTTGTGGAAATAAAAGGTTTAATTCCAGTAAAACAAAAGGCCTAGTAAGGACAAGTAAAGATCAGAGCTAATTTGCACTGAAGTGATGACTCGTGCTAAAATTGGTTTTCTACGTGATAGCTTTATTCTGTGTGATTGTTCGACATGCCCTAGGGCCACTTCTACTGAAGAGTTCCTTACTGGGCCAGGTTAGGTATAAATGAGGCTAAAGCGTAAGTTTATGCAGGGGACCCTAGCCCTAACCCTACCAAGAGGCAGAGAAGATGGAGGGCATTGGAAATAGTGAGACATGGTCTGTGACTTCTGCCTCAGCAGTTGCCCTTATCGTCCTGTATTAGGTGCATGGCATTAGCCATGTGCTTCTAGGACGTCTAAACTAAGAGTCTTTGGGGCTGTGTTGACTTGTGATTCTCCATACATGGCCCTGAGCAAGCAATCATAGCTTGTGGCCACAAGAAGCGAACTTTTAATCCAAAGGTGGTCTGTAGGTTTCATGTTCAATATCAACATTAATTAATTACTAGTGATTTCCCAGAACACTTTGTTGAGAAAGATTCTAAGTCTCTTATCTAGGCTCAAAAGAAAAGAGTAGCTTCATGGATTGGCCTGAGTTTAGGGCACAGTTAATAAATGGAATCTTTGTCTTGCCCATAGTGGGTCCGCTAGTTCCACCCAGTGGTCATTTCCCTGGACCTCAAATATATAATTGAAACAGATATACTTGGTGGTAGGCAGAACCATCACATTGGGGTTTTTATTTTTTATTTTTTTGGTTTTTTGTTTTTGTCTGTGAGATATTGTGATCTAAGGATCATAAGTTCTAATGGAAGACTTTGGAACTGCCTTCCTACTCCCCTTCAAAATATTGCATGCTGGAGGAATGACAGAGATTAGGGGCTACCCTTAAATAACTAAAGGATACAGGATTGTTGGTGTATCCCCACCCACTTAATTTACCAGTCTGAGCCCAATAATAACTGGATGGATTCTGGTGGTCAAGAGTGGACCACACGGTCACAAGTAAGTAGTGGTCTCAATTACAGTTGTGATGCTATATATGATATCGTTGTTAGTACAGGTTAGCATGGCCTCAGATGTGTAGACCAGTCTGTGGTCATTGGCCTGATGAATGTATTTTTTCCATCCCCATCAATAAGAAAGATTAGAAATGTTTCACATTTATGGAGAATGGACATTTTTGCCCCAGGGTTTTGTTATTTCTCCTTCTCACTGTCACCATAAAATATGAAGGGATCTGGACTATCTGTATGTACTATAGAACTTCTTATTGGTCCCTTACATTGATGGCATCATATTTATTGGATCGGATAAGCAAAAGCAGCAAATAAGTGGAGATTTGGATAAATTATATGTGCTCCAGAGGATGAGAGATAAACTTTATGAAGGCAAAACACTAAATTGGTGATGTTTTTCAAGGTCAGATAGTCTAGATCACACCAAGGCATCACCTCTAAAGAAAAGAACAAATTATGTCTTCTCCCACCACTAAGAAAGAAGAGCCATGTTTGGGTTCTGGGGCAGCACGTTCCACACTTGGGAATACTGCTTCAGTGTCTTTACTATGTGACATAGAATGCAGCCAGCTTTGAGTGGGCCACCAGCAGGAAAGGGTTCTGTAGCAGATCTAGTCTATAGTGCAAATATCCCTGCCATTCGCACCATAAGACTTGACAGACCCAATATCTGTGTGGTGTGAAAATTTAAGTCTGTGTGGTGCTAAAAGTCTCCATGTGGAGTTTATGGCAAGCTCCAATAACTGGTACCCTCCCTATAACCCTTGACCTGACCCACTCTGGGTTTGACTTCTGAACTTCTGAATGCCAAGGACTTTGAACATTGGCTTTAGTGGAATTTATGGTTCAGGACTCTTTGAGTCCGTACCACTGGCTGATGGAAGCATAGGGCCATGTTTTATTTCTGATATGGAAGACTTTGCCCAAACCACTCTTGGGTGAATTGTATTGAACTTTGCTTGGCAGTTTGTGCCAGTATTGTTAGCTAAATACTCTAGTGAGTGTTGTGCTTATGTTTACTGCATGATAACTGTAAGTTTTACTGTTTGAGTTGACCTTCATGAATCAAGGTAAATGACAAGACCCATTATACCTTATTTTGTAGGTTTGTTCATTGCTACCACCACAACATATTCTGTATTCTTGAGAGAGGGGGATGATTTCACATAGGATTCTCAGAGACTCATTGCTTTGCTAACATTAAGACTGGTTTTTTCTAACGTTGACATGTGTGAAATATTCTTATCCAGCAGTTCATTTTGTTTTTCTTTTTTTTCCCCTAGCAATGTATTATCAGCTTTTCCTTTGCTTTTGGTCTCAGGAAAGGTTATATGGTGTTTTAATCGTATGTGTATATAATGCCCATTAGTACTAATGGGATGTATTCTTTCATCGGGACATAATCGCTAATAGTATGCAAATCAGCACATTCGTTCTTCTCCAGCATTTGCTGAAGGCTCTGTTCTTGGGCAACATATGGTCTCTAGTCACCTCCTTACTCTGCTCTGAAAATTTTCCATTACACATCTTAATCATCAATTTTTTTTTTGCCCTCTGCTTAAGAAATGAATTAAGGCAGTAAAAATTGAGACGACAACCATTTTTAGATTGAAAAGAACCTCTTCTCCTTGCTGCCAAAACCCACTGTTGCATTTTTACATTTTTATTTTTCATTTTTTTACGTCACCAATTAGCACCTCAAAGTGATTTTTGCGTCTGGCATGCATGGGGTGTGAACTATAAAAATTCTAGTTTCAAAGCTTCTTTTGCTCTGTTCTGTGGCAAAAAATTCCCTTTATCAGATAGCAATTGTTCAGGCACAAGGGATAATAGTTTAAGATGTATCTGAACAGAATTTGTCCAGACAGTCAAAGTAATTTTAGAAAATGTGTGAGTCCGATAAAAGTTAACCTTATGAATACCCAGAAAGAAGAAATTTATACTGGAAGAGCACCTAGTATATGTCAGGCACCACATTTGCCTTCTATTATGTGGTAGTCATAGTGGCAAAGGCAACTAAAGTAACTTGTCAAAGTTGATTCATTCATTTGACCCTTTATTCTTTTACCACAGAATTATTTAATGAGTACTGTCCTGTTCTAGGCATTGTTCTAGGTCCTGGGGATGGTATGCTGAATGTGATACATTTGATCCCTGCCTTTATGGGGCTTGCAATCTAATTGGGAGCACAGATAAAATATAACTAAACAAAGAATAAGTCAGTGGGAAATAATGGTGGTAAGTACTCCAAAGGGTTCAAATAGTGTGTTAATATAGAGCATACTTAAGGGTGCAGAGTGAAAGAAACCTTGACTTTGATCTTGATCTTGAATGCACAATTCAAGTAGGGACTAAAACCTTGATTCAGACGCAAGTTAGTCTGTCCCTAAATCTGTTCCTTCCACTACACTTGTGTCAACTGGGTAACTCTATTCTGAGTTTTGGTCATGACTATGATGGCTAACATTTCCAGAGTCCCTAGTATGTGCCAGGCCCTATTCAATTTTATGTGCTTCTCCAGCTACCTTATGAAGCAAGAATTATTTTTCCCCATTTTGCAGATAAGAAATCTGAGACTTAAATCTGAGAATTAAGTTTGCAACTTGCCCAGGTGATGCAGTACCATTTTCTCTTTGGTCCCCAGTGCTCTTATTCTTAGCAGCTAGATTCTATAGCCAACCTTTTTGCCCAGAGACTAAGGGGTTGTGTTCTCCTGGGGAACTCTTTACTAATTTAATCATGATATCCCCACATGAAAGTTTCTATTATTATCTCATGTTATGGATAAGGAAAAGTAAAGCAAAGAATGGTTAAGTAATGTTGCCAATATCATAGTCCATGTACTCATCATTTTGATATCCCACCTCTGTATTAAAAAGTATATATATATATATGTTTATATAAGCATAAATAAAATAAAAGTAAAATAAATAAAAGTATATATATGTGTATATATATATATATATATACATATACATACACACACACACACACACCTGGGATCATATTTTACATGCAATTTTAGATTCTACTTTTTAAGTTTCATAGGCATTTTTCCATGTCCTTATATATTCTTCAAAACATTTTTTTAAATTAAAAAAAATTTTTTTGAGAGAGAGAGAACATGAGAAGGAAAGGGGCAGAGAGAAAGAGGGAGACACAGAATCCAAAGCAGGATGCAAGTTTGAACTGTCAGCACAGAGCCTGTTGTGTGGCTCAAACTCAGAAATCATTAGATCATGACCTGAGCGGATGTTGGATGCTTAACCGACTGAGCCACCCAGACACTCCTTCTTCAAAATATTTTTTAATGGCCATATGGATATATTTTATATAACCATCTCCCACTGTTACACACTTAGGTTGTTCCCTTTTTTTATTTTGTAATTATAAAAAATGATGCAATGAAAGTCTGTGTTCATAAATCTTTAATCAGCTTTTTGATTATTTCCTCAGGACAGATTCCTGGAAGAGAATGACTTGGTCAGAATTTTTGGCGTTATTTCAAATTTGTGGTGGAAAAGAAGTGTTCAGATGTGTGTCACAGATTTAAATAACATAAAAACTCAGGGAAGTTGGAGATCTGTGTGAACTGATGGAGTATGAGCCGGCCTTAGACACGGGGCTGAAGCCTAATGAGGGGACATTTCTCTAAGGCTCTGGGCATTTCTCTTCCTTGAGTCAGTTGACTTGGGCAGGGGTTTGGCGAGAGAAGGCTTCACAGAGCGGAGTCTTACAGGAGGTAAAGGAGTTTCCAAGGTGGACAAAGGATGTGAGGAGAGGAGGTAAGTGGGCCTTGGAGGCAGCCTTGTAAGGACAACATGGGCAGGCCCAGAGGTCTGAGGGACCAGGAAGTGCTTCTAGCTGATACGGGAATGATTTTTGAGAAGAGGAGGGAGGCCAGGGCTAGGGTGTGAGAGGCCTCACACATCACATCAAGGAAGATGAGTTTTCTTACATGGTGGTAGAAAATGTTGAAGACTTTTCTTCCAAAAGGAGCTGTGGTCGTATCTGCATTTTTGATGGCACTGTGGTGCCAGGAAGGAGTTGGGATGGGAGTGGGTGCAGGCAAAGGAAGACTCTCTGGGGACTGAGGGGAGCGTCCAGGCCCAGGCCTGTTTGCAGCAGCTTCGCCCTCAGCAGGCCCATGGCCCTCTTCCTTGTTCCTCATCTGCACCAAGAGGAGTATAGGCTGAATATTTATAAAACACTGACATTGAGATGAAAAAGCTGCAGAAACAAAGAGCACAAACACGTCCTCTATGTTGTTGAGAGTTAACATCCATGAGAAATATGCATGCATGTCGGAGCAGAAAATAATGAGGCAATATGCTTCCTTAAGCAGATTCAGTGCATCCTGGCCGGGGCCCCAATGGGCAGAAGGGGAGGATGGTTGGAGGGGCGCCTTCCACTGTTGGCGCGAGCTGCTCCTTTCCAAGCAGACAGGTCACTCAGTGCTTTCTTCCAGGCAATTATTTTTGGGATGACTAGAGATTTTGACCAACCAATCAAGCTTTGATAGAANNNAACCCAAAATTTTCAATTAATGTCTCTCTCCCTACCCCTGCATCCTGATTTTGCTTTCATCTGGGGAGTTAAAGTGTTCATAGGCTCACCCGAATTTCCCATGAGGGATGTGTGTGTGTGTGTGTGTGTGTGTGTGTGTGTGTGTGTAAAAGGCTTCTTTCTGGCTTTCTCTCAATGAGAACTGTCCCATGAAAGAGCAGAATGATTTGTGAGCAGGAGGCTGAGTGGAGGAGAACTGAGAATACAGACTGTGAGGTGCAGAGGATTTTGAACCTTGGGCAGAGGGTTTCAGGACCAGCCCCCTGGGTTATGGAGAAAGAGGCAGGGTATATGTTTTCAAATGCAGCAGGCATGGCCCTGTTTCAAAATACACTGATGAATATTTTGAATTTTAATGGATACACATCTATTTCAGTGTGATTTATTCCATGGAAATCATTGCTTTTCTTTTAAAATAAGTTTATTTGCATAAGGTGTAAGTGACTTAAATAAAAATGTGAGGTAAATATTAGTTCAGATGTTATGTAGAATATGGCAAAGCTCTTAAAGGTGGTACCCGAATGCCTTAAGATTAGGAGACAATGGAATGAATTTTGGGATCAAGTTCTGACTCTACTAAATGTATGCCTTTGGGAAAATTGTTTAATATTCCTTGATCTTAGTTTTTTATTTTCCATTTATTTTTATTTTTTATTTTTTTAAGTTTATTTATCTTTGAGAAAGAAAGAGAGAGAGTGAAAATGAGTCAGGGAGGAGCAGAGAGGGGGGAGACTGAATTCCATGCAGGCTTGGCACTGTCAATGGAGAGCTCGATGCAGGGCTTGAACTCACAAACCATGAGAACATGACCTGAGCCAAAGTCAAGAATTGGACACTTAACTGACTGAGCCACCTAGACGCCCCAGTTTTTTATTTTTTTAATCTGTAAAATGGCATGTACCTTTCCTCATTGTTGCGGGATTTAGAAATTGATTTGTTCATTCATGTATTCATTCAATCATTAATGAACATCAGCTATGTGCCACTCACTGTCTGGGCACATGGAATATAGCAGTGAGCCAGACAAGTTATTGCCCTCATGGAGTGCCCATTCTAATGGGGAGGATAGATAATAAATGCATAAATAGATATGTAAGAAACTGTCAATTTCTAAGAAAAATATAGCAGAGTGAGGGAGAGGTTAAAGCAGAGCTGTTGAGAAGGAATGTGTTAGGTGCATTTGAGGAAAGGCAGGATGATCATAGGGTGGTGGAAGTGGATGGAGGGAGAGGGAGAAAGGAAGAAGTGAAGTGGAGCCAGTAGTCAAATGCCAGAGTAGAGAGTGCCTGGTAGGGTAGAGTGGAGACCTTGGGTTTTATTTTAACTGTGACAGGAAGAGGAGTGATCAATACATTGCATCCATTCATAATGACAAATTCAATTAATATTTGAATAGCCATTTACCTAGAGCCCAACTTGTGCAGAGCACTACATTAGGCTCGGGGGTTTGGGGAATACCAAGATAAGCTGGACAGGGGAGCTCAAATTCTTGCTGGAGAAACACTAGTCTAATCAATTAATATCTGATATTCATCCAGTGCCTGCTGTGTGCCAGGCATAGTTCCAAGTGTTTCCTTTTAACGCAGTAGCTCATGTGGTCCTTAGAAAACAAAACTGTATAATCAGTTATTATCTCCATCTTGCAGATGAGGAAACTGGGCCCAGAGAGACATACCACTATACGTATTGCCTCTCACCTTTCAAAGAGAAGAGAGAGAAATAAATGTGCTTCCTTTGAGGGTCAAAGTAGAGTGGGGGTGCAGAGCAAATGTCACCTCCAAAGAGGGAGAGCACAGCCAAGGGACTGCCAGTGCTCTGGAGTGAGGCTTGCCACCTACCATCTGTGATGACAGCCATGTCCCCTCTGCACTCCATGCTTCTGTTTTCTCATCCATGAAATGTGGTCAGTGGGGGTACTCATCTCATAGGGTAACTGTGAGGATGAAATGGTACAGTGCATAGAAAATGCTTTTGCACAGAGCCTGGCATATGACAATTGTCTCTCAGGTCTTAGAGATACACTTGTAAGGGGTTACAGAAACAGCCATTATCTGGGCCTGGGCCTTGAGGAGTGACTGATAAGAAGCCTAAGTAGATAGGTTAATTCTAGGTTGGCAGAACATCTCAGGAAACTAAGAGAGTGCTTATGGCTCATGGTGTGCTGGGTAGTAGGTGAGGGTGTAGTGGACAATTCTTTTACTCTATTAATCTGTGACATTGAGGAGACCTTGACAGCCATCAAGCGAACTTTTTTTTACAGGCTACAGGAAAGCTTTGGTCCTTTGAGAATTGGGGACCCATGATCTGACCTGTTCATTCATAGGCATGCTTAGCAACAACATGAGAAGATGACAGTGGCCCAGGTGGTTAACACTGAACATTTCTGACCAGTACAAGAAAAGGTGGAGAAGGGAGGTGAAAGGTAGAATCATCTCAGAGATGAAATCTACAGGGCTTGAAGCCTGAATATGCCAACTCTTTGGAGCTACACACACACACACACACACACACACACACACACAGAGCAAGAGAAAGCCAGATTCACCCCACCCCAGCCTTGTTCTGTGTCCTGTTGAGGACGAGACTACTTATAGTTCCTTAGTTTTCCCATCTGTAAGGTTAGAAAAATAAAACCAGAATCTCATGGCTCCCAATGGGATATAGTCCTATATTATGTTAGCATTGAGAACCTTGTGGAAATGCAGATTGGTCTCATTCCTCCTGCTAATAGAGAACTGTCTTCCTACCAGAATACAGTACCCACAACTTGCATTTTCTGAGTATCAGAAAGCAATGGTTTGGGTTTGAGCTATTCACTCACTTATGATCTGAGATTATTCTAAAAGACTTCACAGCTTAGTCTAATTGGGTAATTGGGATGTTTCCAGATGAAATTTGACTTGTATTTTTAAAAACTGCTTTGAAGAACTGGTTGCCATGGTGCCGTTCTGCTGACAAGATCCTACACTGGCTCCCACTAAGCAGCAATAATGGGCTTCTGTTTATTCTAAGTTTCAGGTTACCCTACCTGAACATCCTCTGGAAGGAAACAAGGTATGAACCTGGGGGAATGAGCACAGTTCTTCCTTCAGTCTCCTTGATGGGGATGTGTCTCAGCTGATGAGGAAGTTTGTCACTGTGGGGCCGGGGGCGGGGGTGCCTAGGCAGGAGGGACTTCCCAGACTGCCTTGCCCCTGGGCAGCTGGGAGTTGAGGAAGAATCCTCAGCACATCATCTGCCACAGTATGAATTGGGTGGCTCTTTGAGGATGTGAATACTAATCTTCTCATATTTTGGGCAAATAAGTGTTTGGCAGAGAGAATTACCATTATTTTAAGAAATAACATGGTTTTAAATATTAATATTTATGTTTTCATAGTATTACTATTTTAAATTTGAAAAAACTTTTGTTCTAAATCAAGTTTTCAACCCACTGGACAATAATTCCTCACCATCGTCCTCAAACTTCTTGTATCCGAGTGTTTATTATAAGAATGTGAAACATCTTCCCCAGATGCAGTATTTTTGGCTTCATTAAAAGTTTTTCTAGTTCCTCTTCAGTCATGTCAATATTTACCTTGGGCCATGCTTTGTATCCTTTTGTTTATAATTCCAGAATTCTCCAAGACAAACTGATTATTCATGACTCTCTGGCCTAAGTTACAATTTAAACATACCTTATGTTGACGTTTTGAGAGTATGAGTCCCCAAACCATTTCCTGTACTTCTCATACATTCATGGTTTGTGACCTGCTGTAGTCATTTCATGCCATGTATTTTCTTCTTTCCCTTTCAGATATCTTCCAGTACATCTTTCTCGTTGATTATACTCTTAGAACATTAGCAAGAGAACTTTCTCTTCCTTTCCTTTTAAAATCTAGGATCCCTCTATCCTGCCAATGATGCTTTTACAACACTGTGTGGAACCCACATTTTTTGAGCATTTTCATTGTTTAGGGAGCATACTCTTCCATGTTCCCCACTTCCTCTTGTTAAATTTCTGGCTGCTGATGAGGAGAACATGTGGCTCTGTCTTCATTGCATACAGACTATAAGTTATAAGTCTATTAACTATAATATAGACTAAAGTTTAAACCATCCAGTGAGTAAAAGGAGGCCTTAGTAACCAAACAAACATCATAAAGCGATAGCATGTTTTTCTTGAGAAACCCACTGATGTAGAGCAAGTCATCTTTCTTAGTCACTCAGGATTTTATGATTCTGTGTGTTTCTTTTAGTTCTCTACACGTGCCTTACATTGTAGAGGATTTAAAATTTACAAAGTATTTCATATGCATCATTACTTTTGATCCTTATAACAACTTTGTGAGGGAGACCCAGAGGATTCAAATGACCTGTTTGAGATCACAACACAAGTTGAGTAAGATACAGTTTTCACCCTTGAGGATATTTATATTAATAAATGATTTGGTTTTATGTAAGCTTTTATGTTCCTTTAAAACACTGTACTTTTTCTTGTTTGGGGGACATTGCACGTGCTATTTCCTTTGCTTGAACTACCTGACTTCCCCCTCTGACTAGCTTAAGTCCTACCCAGTTTTCAAATGTCAGCTTTGATTTCACTTCCTCTAGAAGCATTCCATGATCCCCCAACTCTAGGCTAGGATTTCTTCCTTTGTGCCCCCATAACACCCTTAAAAATATATGTTTATCACAGTCTGTCACCTAATGATGCTTGCTGAACATGCACTGCTATTATCATTCCCCACCCCATCTCTTACCACATGTGTATTTCTTACTTGCCATTGTACCCCCACTAACTCACTCTGGGGCGGCACTCAATAAACAGTTGTTAGAAAAATAAATGATGGACATTGTGTCTTCTGGTTGGTATAGTTTTGGATCCTGGAGCTCAAGAACAAATGCCACAGAGGGCCCACAGAGGGTGCAGAGACTTTTAGATATTTCCAAGTTCATTCTTCATAATACCATCCGAGTCTTGGTAGCCAGTGTGGTTATTTGTCAAAATAGAACAAAATGAAACAAAAAATCCTTTTCCCCTTACTTTGCATTTACGTCCCTGCTTTTCCCTTGGGGAACTGTCCCAATTCCCACTTTTGATTAGTGTTGTGCAGATAAGACTGCCCACATCTTGGGACCAGGAGTAGGGCCTCATAAGCATATTCCATCCCCCATATGCAGTGACAAGCTTAGAGATGGGCACTCAGCTCAAGCTAGTAACCCTGGGACTTCTCCTGAAACTCTTAGGTGAGAGAGGGTCTCTTTTTCCTTTGAAAGTTACAAGCAATAGAAACAAGCATGAAACAGTTAGTTCTTTGGAATCATTGAATGCATCACTGTGGAGAGATCAATGAAGCCATCACATCTGAACCCTTGAATTTCTAAATGTATGAACTGAGAGATTAACTCCTTTTTTTGGTAGCAGTTAATTTGAGTTGCATTTTGGTCACCAACGACTGATAGAGTTCTGACTAATTCAGTGAAAAAAAAATACCATGGTATTTTTATTACTGACATTAGTGATTTTTGTTCCTTTGTGGGTTTTGCCTTATGCTTTCACTTCTTCATATGTGTTTTGCATCCGTGTAATTTGTCTTAGGTGTTTAATTGGGAACCAAGAAAGCGAGCATGTTTTGGACTTATTTTACCCAAGTCCAATGTCATGCTCTAGGCTTGCTGGATGTGCCCTGGTTTATACTGAAGCTGAGAACACACCTGGAATTATTCTTCCAGGAATGGTGATAGTTTTATACATATTTGACTACATGCCTAAACCTTACCTGTTGGTCTCCTGGGCTTAACTGTGGGACAGTGAATGCACAGGGGTTTGGAAGGGTGCTCTGTGATTTCAAAGCAACACAAAACTTCGGAGCCTATAGAATCAGAGCCTCAGAACTGAATCCGAATGAACTTCATGCCCAGATAGGGGCAGACAAGGTTGGAGACCACTTTCTGCCTCTTTAGGGGGATAGAGAATCAAAAGGAGTTTCAGGCTATTTAGACATCATGGTTGGTGGATGCTGGTCTCTAAGTGCTGTGGTCAGTCCATCCATAGAATGGATCTGGTGGATGGAAGGATAGAAACATCTCTTCCCTAGAAGCTTTTGGTAAAGTACCAGTGAAGATCCCTATGGTGATTGTTTACCATATTAGTTAATATACTCACTGACTGCTCTTTAGTCCTGATTCACAGATATATAAGTAACCAAGGCAGGGAGGCACAGGCTCAGTCTTAGCTCTTTGCCAAAACATATTCCTGAAAACTGGATCATTGAGTCCATTACTGTATAATATACCATTTTTTTCCATTCAAAGTGTTATGTTTGGGAGTTGTGTTCCTGAACAAGGCTACAGCTTCAAATATACTAGAGATGACCTTTCACTGTCACTAAATTCAAGATACAAACTGGAAACTCTTAAAAATAATGAGATAAGGATCTAATTCCTATTAAACTAAAAAATCTAAAATCACAAGTTTTAAATGAAATATATATTCCTTACCCATTGTGTATGTAAGTGCCTCAGTTATACGTGAAATATTCGTATATCACATAAATTCTATTTGACTATTATAATGTAAACAAAAGTGCATTAATTTTTTAGCTGTGTTAATTTTTAAAAGTATACTTACTTTAGAATGAAGTTAATTTTTCTTGTCTTCTTAGAACCTGGAAGGGTTTTTAGGAGGATGTTTTGGTTGATTTAGATCTATGCACCACTGCCCACTCACCTTCGAACTGGACTTTTCTTTTACATTTCCCTACAGTCAGCATGGATGTGCCAGTCTATTGTGTAACCAACTGTGTTAGAAAAGTCTTGTTTATGATGATGGTAATCATAGTTGGTAATCATAGATGGTAATCAGGCAGTGTTACACTCCCTGAAGCTGGTAAAGGGATGGAGAGGTGATATGCAAATTGTTACCTGCATCTAACAAAATTTCAATTAGCAAAAGATAAAACTTTCCATTAAGTGAAGTTCAATTTTTCTGTGCACCATATTTATACGTAAGAAGCAAAGGTCAGCTTCCTCCCTTCGTGAGGCTGAAGTAGTAAAGTTTTGGGTTCACTTCTATGTAGGACTTGGTGACATCCTTTTTGTCCTGTGATGTCCTAATGATAAGACTTGGAGTTAGACAAATGGGCAGGGAGGGGACTCAGAAGTCCTGAGCTATGGTTGGCCCCATCAAGGAGGTCTGCCTGCCAACTCAGGACACAAGAACAGCTGACAAGGAGGCATTAGGCATTTTCTTTTGTGGGAGTTTCTTGCATATGACTTCTCAAGAAATTGTCTACAGATCTAGGTTTCTGGAACTCTAAGACAAACCATCTTCATTCCATCAGTATCTTATATTGATTCCTAACAGAACCAAAAGAGAAAATTTTCTGCCTCACCTCCAGTTAACCTGAAAATTCAATTAAATAGCCTCCTCCAAATACTCCAGGTCACTGAGGTTTAACTATGCACGTCCTTGGAAAGGCCAGACTAGATGAAACTGACATTTGGAGAGCTGTGTTTTGCATTGGAATAGAAATTGAAATAGGAATGTATTTTTCCTTGCTTGTTTTGATAGCATTCTACTGATGGAAGGTTTGGGGAGAAAGGTGTCAGGGGCAAATATCTCTCTTGCTTTTAGAGTATTATCAGTGAACGTTTTCCCCAATCTGTACCCTGTTGCTTAGTTTACAAATGGCGCTTGGCAAAATTATGTTCTTGCTTTAGAATTTCATTGCTGCTTTCTCTATTGCTTTCCTACAGGTTCTTTGGATATTTAAAGGTGACAGCCACTGAGATTAGTGTTGACTTTTACGTTGGAAGGTTTTTCTTTTATTTTATCCTTGAATTAATGAGTACAACAAACAGCTGCACCGGTAAACCCATTCTACTTGGTGACACACTCTCGCTGGAGCAGACTGCAGATGGTCTGTCTTGCAGAGCTTCGCAGCAGAATGGGGAAAATGCTGTTAGGAGGTCAGGTCTTACTTATTTAAGGTTAAGTTCCTCCATTTTTCTTGCAATATCAAGCATCCTGCCTGATCGTTTTCCCCCCACTCTAATTAAGTGGGCAGCCTCTCTGCTATTTATATATTTCCATTTGGTTCTACTTCTCTTTCAATCCCAACAGTTTTATTCCTGGCACTGGAAACTTTGTCCAAACTACTCTTGGGTGAGTGTCTGGGGGTGTTATTCCATAAGAAGTCTACAGCTTGATTCAATCTCCTGATAAAATTACAACCGGAAAGCAGCAAAGTGAATAAAAGGAGACAGGAGGTGCTAACTGAGTGACAAAGGCAATCTTGTCACACAAGTGTTATTCAAACCAATGTCAGGCTGGATGCCGAGCACGCGCCTGTTCTCAGACGCGGGTGGTGCCGTTTTGTCTTTGATTTTTATTACTGTGCTTTGAATGAAATTACCTGTTTTATATCTTATGTTCTCTTGAAACATGTTAACTTATGTTCTAGGCCTTAGATTGTAAGACACCTATTGCTGAATGACTAGATATCCAGGTATTGCTTTGTTGTTTTTGTTAATTTGTTTTAAAATGTTCCCTAAGGAAATGAAGGGAAGCCCCTATTTGCTTCTAAGGAAAAAAAGAAACAACCCCGTTCCTTTCCCCAAATGCTCACTGGAGAACTAACAGCCCTAGAAACAGGTGTGGGCATGTCTATGTATATTCAGTTAGCTCAGCGCCGAATTCTGTCCTTGAGAGGCTGCTTGGTAGCCTCTATTTCAAGTTCTGTCGTGGACATTGATTATCAACCATTGTTTTTTAAGCTGAGGATAGTTTCCCACCCTTAAGAGAAATTTTCTTGTATATCTTTCCAGCTTTATTCAGGTATAATTGACAAATAAAATTGCATATATTTAAGGTGTACAATGTGATAGCTTGATAGGTGTATGCATTGTGAAATGATTACCACAATCAAGCTAATTAACATGTCTGTCACCTCACTGTTACGTTTTTTTGGGGGGGGGTGGTGAGAATACTTAGGATGTACTTTCTTAGCAAATTTCAAGTATTCAGTACAGCATCATTTTTCTTAAGTTTATTTATTTATTTTGAGAGAGAGAGAGAACACTAGCCAGGGAGAGGCAAAGAGAGGAGAGAGAATCTTAAGCAGGCTCTGCACTGACAGCATGGAGCCCAATGTGGGGCTTGATCCCATGAATCGTGAGATCATGACCTGAGCTGAAATCAAGAGTCAGATAGTTAACTGGCTGAGCCACCCAAGTGCCCCTCAATACAGCATCATTAAGTCTAGTCACCATGCTATACAGTAGATGGCTGGAACTTACTGATCTTATACCTGAAAGTTGTACCTTTTGACCAACATCTTCCCTTTTTCCCCACCCCTGAGCCCTTGCACCATTTGATTGTTAAGTTCTATGAGTTCAACTGTTTTATTGCACATATAAGTGAGGTCGTATTTGTCATTCTGTGTCTGCCTATGTCACTTAGCATAATGTCCCCCAGGTTCATCTGTGTTATCAGAAATGGGAGGTTTTCCTTTTTTTATGGTTGAATAATATTTCATTATATCTATCTATCTATCTATCTATCTATCTATCTATCTATCTATCTTCTATCTAAATCACATTTTCTTTATCCATTCATCCCTCGACAGAAGCTGGGTTGTTTCCATATCTTGACTATTGTGAATAATGGTGCAATGAACATGGGAGTGCAGATACCTCTTCAAGATCCTGATTTTATTTCCTTTGGATATATACCCAGAATGGGATTGTTGGATCAAGAAAGACTTTTTTCTGCAGGAATTGTTTTTGATTGTCTCAAGATGGAATACAACTCAGAACAAAAGACTCTGAGATACTGAGACTACTTATGTAACTGGCTCCAAAGAACATTCTTAAAATCCTTTTTTTTAATTAAAAAAAATCTTTAATGTTTATTTATTTTTGAGAGAAAGACAGAGAGCAAGTGGAGAAGGGGCAGAGAAAGAGAGACACAGAACCCGAAGCAGGCTCCTGGCTCTGAGCTGTCAGCACTAGAGCCCAACACTGGGTGCGAACTCACAGACTGTGAGATCATGGCCTGAGTAAAAGTTGGATGCTTAACCAACTGAGCCACCCAGGCACCCCATTCTTAAAATCTCGACACCATAAGGATAGTATATACTTTTTGGTAGGGCAGCAAGCCCTAAGGGGGACTGTCAGGATTTTCTTATACTCCAAGGACACTTGACTATGTGACACTGAGGGTGCCTTATAGTATCAATATTATCCAGAAAGGTGAAGTTCCTTCTTCAACAACTTTCTTCCCAAGTGAAGGACATCCAGCTTTTGACAGAGTGTCAAGGATGTGTCATAGGAAGGATGATAGAAAACCCACTACTTTAGCCGGGCATTATTTGGGATTTCCGTAATTGTGACAATTTATCTCTCCACCCGCTATTGCTTCCACAGAGCCTCTCTCCTAGAACAAAAAGGGCCCATCAAATCCCTCCTCATATGACAGATCTTCAATGTTGTCTTATCTTCTCTGAGTCATTCTTTCTTGGGCTAAATATCTCTAGGGTGTTAACTGCTGTCCAGGCGTTTTATCATCTTGACCACTCTTGTCTGTGGAAACTCTAGCTAGTTAGGGTCTATATTTAGAAGACAGCATGAGGAACTGGCGGTGCTCAGGTGAACAGAATTGTAGTATCCACACTGAAGGTGGTGTGATATCCTGGATATGATCTAACCAGGGAAGAGCAGGTGAGGGCTCCGGAATCTCTTTCTAGAGCCTTCTCATTGTTCTTGTTTATAGGAGAAACATCTGCCTCCAAATACTGAAGTAATCCAGGCTTGTAGGTAGTGCCTAAGAATTGACATTTCTGCTTGTATAGTCAAAGAACCACGTAAAATCAAATTTATTCAAAATCCAAACCATGATCTCTAAACTGACACCACATTCAGCTCCTCCTGACTTTGCTATTTCTGAGAGTGAGACCCAGATTCTTCCATGGATCTGTGATTCCTCCTTTTTCTCCTTCACCTCCTTCCAAATGGTTATCATTCCTCCTCCGTGGGGCATTCTGTTTCTCCTGGTCCCAGATCCCTTCCTGATTCAGATCTGCCTTTCTACCGATACTGGGAATATAGAATGTACAGGCATTCCTGTAATACTTTATACAATCAAACCTTCTTCGAAGGTCACACTGAGGAGGGATTCCTGCAAGGCAATGAACTCTTCGGCAGTGCTAATCTGTGTTTTCCTGAAACACACATGCAAGAGGGAAAAAGTGCATGTGACAAGAAGAAAATGGAGAATGAAGCTATCCGTCTTCTTAAAGAGACTAATGTTGAAAGAGCCCTGGGACGAACACATCCTCAGACTGGGTCATCATCTACAAATAGTTAAAACAAAAGTTCCTCCAGCCACTGCTGCACCCAGAGGAGTGGGGCAGAGGTTCTGATTGAGAACTTTGATTTCCCACAGATTGTTTGAGTCTTAAATGAAATTTGGAAAGGTTCCCTGACATCAAAGCCTGTTCCTTTTGGCTAATCGATTGAGTATGTTGTGTCTGTCCTCCCTCGAGTCCCCCACGACTGGGAACATATGTCAGATTCTCCCTTTGCCAGTAATTTGGAGGCCTGTGATAATAAAACATCCTTTTTCTACGTAAAAGGAAGGGTGGTCCTGGGGAATGTTAAAGCAGCAGAAAATAGCAATGATTTACTCCTCCCTGAAAAAATATACAAAGCATGATCAATCCATATCTGAATATCATCTACATAATTGGAAAACAAGACATTGAAGGGAATAGGCCCAGCCTCACGATCGTGTTCACATTTACATCTGGAACAGCTGCCAGGGCCTCTCGGAGTTGATTTTGTTCAGTTCTGCAGGGCTGACTTGAAATCCAGGCAGAAAATGAAAGTGAGCAAATTTACCTCTGGCATTCAAAGAAATGCTTTTGGTCAAAGTGAGTATTTCTGACCATGACTCATTTTCAAAAGAAGCATTGAATTCGCTTTGTCATCTTTGCCTGGATCAGGCTCAATCGGCCCTTTTATGACTTTTAAAATATCCTATATAGCCAGGATGGCATTTATTAGGCTTCAGCTATTCAATATTGCATTTCAATATATAAAAGTCACTGTTCAATTGAATATCGAGTTTTCTAAGGAAGTAAACCTAAAGAAAAGAAATTTGCAAGAATCTAAAATAAATGAGTTTGAGGAAGATCAAACTGCCCTTTTGGATGTTTCAAAGATCAAAAGATCTCTCTTTTATAGAATTCAGGAGCAATGTGAATAGCCTCTTTCCTCTACTGCAAAGCCCTGTTTTTTTACGATCATTGATAGCTTGGGACTGTACCATAATGGTATGAAAGGCCCCGGGGATGCGGGAAGATGGTTGCATTCCCGAAAAGCACCCAGGACTTTTGCGTCTGCTATTTCAGACGCTATTTTTTCATTTAATTTAGTCTTGAGCCCAATAGAGTGAGAAAATGAAAATCTGTCCTCAGCTCCTTCAGGAGGATGGGTGGCCTTGTAAACCTTGAGAGGGTCTCCTGATCATTGTTTTTAAACCCTGTGTGGTATTTTTTCTCTACCTCTCATGGAGGCTGGATTATACGTAAGGAGGCTATCTTTGAGGTCAGACTGCCCTACAGGCCATATAACCTTAAAGAGTTACCTAATATCTACATCCCTATTGCTTCATGTGTAAACTGGAAATAATAATACATACCTCTCTGACTTAAGTTCCCTCCAACCTCAGGGCCTTTACTTGTGCTCTTCCTTCAACCTGACTAACTTGCGTGGAGCCCCCATTTATTAGCTGGAATGGCTTTTCTTCTGGGAAGTGTTCCATGAAACCCCAGACCTAGTTATACTAACCCCCTTCCCCCATCAGACAGTGTGCTATGGTTTTCCCTTTGTTATACTTGCCCCGATTACAATGGAGAAAATTCTGTGTGAGTATTGATGTCCTGTCTGGTTCCCCCTATAAAGGATTAGGAAATAGAGCTTATTTGTCAGTGTCTACAATAAAAACAAAACCACAAAATGTTTGTTGAGTGAAATTAATGGAGAAAAGTCTGTCATACAGAAAGTGATCAGGAAATGGCAATTCCTATTTTCCCCTGTACTGTGAACTCCCCAATATCAGGGTAGCACCTCCACAGAGTAGCTGCTCCAGGAGCACCTGCGGCTGTGCAGACAAACTTCATAAGTCATCTTTCCCTCCAACTGCCCATTCTTCGCCTGCCTGTTTCTTTGTCTTCTCTCTGTGAGTATGTTATTGACTTTCAGGAAGATTCTTGTTCATCCCCTTATGATGCAGGTTTTCTCTTTCCAGGGATGGTGGTGACTTCACAGAGCACTCTCTCTGACAGGTCTGCAGTGAGGAGTGAGAAGCTGGATGGTGACCATGGTGTTTCCTGCCCTGGCTAGAGGATTGAGTGGTAGTGAGGAGGGTTGGGGATTTCAGCCCAATGAGCCTTACAAGTTGGGTTTGCTTCTTTTTTTTTTAACTTTTTTTTTAAAATGTATTTCTGAGAGAGAGAGAGAGAGAGAGAGAGAGAGAGAGAGAGAGACAGCGTGAGCAGGGGAGGATCAGAGAAAGAGGGAGATACAGAATCTGAAACAAGCTCCAGGCTCTGAGCTCGTTGTCAGCCCAGAGACTGACGCTGGGCTTGAACCCACTAACTGTGAGATCATGACCTGAGACAAACACTTAACTGACTGAGCCACCCCGGCACCCCAAGTTGGGTTTGCTTTCAAACATCACACAGCCATCATCATCCCTATCATCATTAACAACTGTCAACAACTACTTTAGAGTTAAAAACCCTTTGCCTCCCTGTCTAGGAACAAAAAATTCTCATCAGCATTGTAAACCATTCATGTTTGGAAATTCACCATTAGAATCTTTTTACTTGAGGTGAGGCAAATACCCATAAGAAATTATTTTCTTAGTTATTAACTACATTATTGTGAATTAATTTGTCAACTCATTTCATCTGAGAACTTGGGGGGGGGTGCAGTCAAGCATTAAGGCACTTGGTTGTTTATGTAGGAAGGAAGTGTCTTTGTCAGAGTTTAGTTGCAGGTAACAGAATCCAGTCTAGCTATTTTTAGCAGAAATGGAGTTCATGGAAGGAATCAGGAATTGACAAAAACCCCTAAAAGGGCTGGAAGAGAAGTCTTTCAGCTGAACGTCCAGGAATGACACCCTAAAACAACACTTCAGGACCTGCCCATAGAGGGGCTGCTGTCTCTGCTGCAACCCAGAATGTCATCTCCATAGCTGCTGACTCATATACCTCACCACATCTATCCCAGCCCACACCAGCAAGACACATGCCCTTGGCTGGTCTCTCCGTAGCCATGGTGCTAGGGGTTGGATCTTGGGGACTCTGTTAGGGTTCCCACCTATCTCTACACTTGCTGGCTAGTATAGCCTCCACCTTGAAGTCTGCTTCCCTAGTTCCTGGGGGAGGGTCTGGTTGGCTGAAGCTAGGTACCTTGTGGAACCCAAGCTGTAGGGAACTCTGGAAAATGACACCACTTAGCTTGTCAGCCTCTCCAGGGCCATACAATGGCTATGAAGGGGTACAGATGGACTAGAGTGAACCAGACTGCAGATTCTACTACAGGAGCTATATGGTGGGAGTACAGGGAAGCTTTTTCAAGAGAGAAATGGAGAATTTTTTTTGAGTTTCTTTATTTATTTTGAGAAAGACAGAGAGATCACAAGTGGAGGAGGGGCATAGAGAGAGGAGAGGGAGAATCCCAAGCAGGCTCCATGTGGTTAATGTGCAGAGCCCTGTGAGATTATGACCTGAGCCGAAATCAAGAGTCAGATGCTTAACCAACTGAGGCACCCAGTCACCCCAGGACTTAAAAATATCTTGACTGACCTCACAACTATACCTAGACTTAGTCCCAATTATCAAGGTGAGGCATTTTAGAAATGCCATATCAAGGAGACATTGTGGACTTTTTTGGATAGGTGATTTTAAGATCTGCTTTACAACCTTTTTATTTTTTGATGTTTATTTATTTTGAGGGGAAGGAACAGAGAGAGGGGGAGACACAGAGTCTGAAGCAAGCTCCAGAAGCAAGTCCATGAGGGCTTGAACTCATGGACTGTGAGATCATGACCTGAGCCGAAGTCAGACGCTCAACTGACTGAGCCATCCAGGCGTCCCTGCTTACAAACCTTTTTGAGTAAATAGCCTCCTTCTCCTATGCTCCTGACATTTACATGGGGGTGTTGGTTTGAAAACTGGCCCCCATACGAGGAGGTCAAGGAGAGACCCAAGAAGGAAGCAGACCATTCCAGATTGATAGGAGAAAGATTTAATAAACAAGGGAACTTACACATGAAGCTTGTCTTGGGAACCTGCAAGACAAGTAGATCTCTGTACCCTCCTGCCACAATCTTTACAAGTTAAAACAGAGGTCTTAACTGGGCCCAGTGACATATACTGTCCAGATGGTCTCAACAACACATTGTTCTCTCAAGGCAACTTCTCTGAAACTGGATCCCAGTGTGGGAACAGAGGGTAGAATGTTCATTCCAAGGACAGGGAAGGAGGTGAAAAGCTTCCAATTGTCAGGGTCCAGTTCACAGGTTGACTGGTGGTCATGTCCCCTCAAGGATTTCCTCTAATATGTTTTAGTTCCCTTTTTACCAGACGAGGAAAAGTGTTCAGAATCACCTGCAACTGAAAGACCTCCCTTCAAGCCCAAGTCTATTTGGCTTAGAAAACCATCTCATCATAGTGGCTGATAAGACAAGGTTTTTTTGTTTTCTTTAAATTTTTTTTAATGTTTTATTTATTTCTAGGAGAGAGAGAGAGAGACAGCATGAGCAGGGGAGGGTCAGAGAGAGAGGGAGTCACAGACTCTGAAACAGGCTCCAGGCTCTGGGCCGGCAGTCAGCACAGAGCCTGACACGGGGCTCGAACCCACGAACCGTGAGATCATGACCTAAGTGAAAGTCAGACGCTTAACCGACTAAGCCACACAGGCGCCCCAGGCTGTGTTAAGAGAAGTTTTAAATGCTACCTGAGAGTGTGTGGCACTTTTTGTTTTTTAACCTACCAGGTAAATTTCTATTTCCATGACAAGGAGACCCCAAATGAAAGCTCAGAGTTACTCATTTTGGATGGATCATGAAAACCTTCTGAGTTTTGGAGGCAGGCAGTCAGTAGTGCTAGTCTGCCATCTTCTTTTTAACATTCAATCCAGCAAACACCTTAAGCTTTAATAAACATCTTCTCCTTTAATAGTGTTGACTCCAAGCTAATAAGGCAACTAACGAATCAAGTGAAGGTAAATTTCTCATTAACAATTTATTTAACTTTGTTGAAGAGAGCAATTCCAACTTCTGCTAATTGAGTTTGTAACAAAAAGATGGATCCATTTTACTACCACCCTCAGGACCTTAATCAAACTCTGGGAAAGGTAAAGTAACTCTCATTAGCAGACTAAGAGGTAAAATCCAGGATGGAATGGAAGGTACCAGAACACTGTTAAATTCCAAAAACTTCAACCGGATTATAAAGCAGAGGCACAGACTGGCATTTCACAGTATTTTGAATTTTATTTGCCAGAAGAAGAGGCCTTTGACTTGAAGCTAAAGCTGTGTGTAAGACTTTGAAGATGCTGGCTTTAGGGGGTGGGTGATGTGTTCAATTTCTCCCCCTTTATTTCAGATCCCTCTGTGGAAGGTGGAAAAGCGTGCTGGGTAGACCTGTAAGGGGACTTACCCTTTGCAGCTGATCCAAAGCCTTTTCCTCTGGCTCCAGGAGGTGGCTGTAATTTAGGAGTTTTATAACGAAGGGCTGAGCAGGACTGCCTAACGGGACAGCCCTGCAGGCAGAGGGACATGTGGCGTGTCTGTGATCGGCCAGTGATTGAATTTGAAGGGATTTAATAATTCTTGAAATTCTCAGCTTTTTCCTCAGACTTTCCTCTGGAAGCCTGATTAAATGCGTATTATTTCTTCTTAAGTGATTTTACAGGTCGTTTATTTTGGATTTATGAGTATCAACACATTTTAAAAGGTATTAGCAAGTAGTACTGCTGGATACTTGTTCTCTAAATCATTAACTTTACTCTCCATCAGCATCAGATAATAAGAAATCTTTCAAATATTACTTTGTTTTTTCTTCTTATGTATTTATTCAGGCAACTAATATTTTTTAAACACCTGTGTGCTAGGTCCTTGAAAAATACTCCAATGAACAAGATAGGCATGGTCTTGCTCTTACTACATTGTAGACATAAAAAAATGTTTAGTAAAGTTCATATTATTGTGAAGTCATGGGGAATGAATTTGAATTTAAATTAGTCTTCCCTTCCCAATCAACACTGCATCCAACAAATCAAGTTCTATATGAAGAGGCACAAACAGGATATGATTCCTCTGTATTTTCACATATGCTACTGTGTGGTAATATTTAAAGTAGGAATATGAAGTGAACTGGGGAAAAAATCTATCCCTTTTCCTCTGTTGCCTTCCCCCAAGGTACCTGTTCCACAGAATTTGAAATTGTCCAATTGTTCTAAGTAGTGCTGGCAGAAACCCATAGGTTGTCTGTTTTGAGAGGCACATCTAGCTTTTACACCTGCCTCTAAAACCTGCTCTTTATCTGTTCATGGGGCTGAGGTATAAGGTGCTGGGATCAAGGTAAAGGTAGTGTGAGTAAGTGACTCATTTGAATCATGATGGAGAAGAGAACCAAAAGGTACAAACCAGATAACTGGAATCATCTAGGAAGAAGGAGCGCTAAGGTAAATAATAGCAGGAAGGCTGGTCATGAGGTCAGGAACAAGGTGGGTCCAGGTGAGGATTTAGAATGGGGGCCGCAGGAAATGTTGGGACCCAAGGAGTGTTGGTTCTCTGTATTGATCCGAGGCCATATTTTTAGATGGACACTTACCAGCATGAAAGCTCCTGTTGGGCCCCAGTATGTGGAGCCCCCTAGAAATGGCAAGCTGTGCCAGCTGCAACTCTCCGTCAGAACAGCCTGTTCTTTTCACCCTTTGGAGAAACCTGGATGAAGAAGGATGTGTCAGAAGGGCCAAGGATGCTGCCATTTTCTCAGAAGAAAACCCTACATTGAGAAGTCAGCCATGCCCATGAGGCTAAAGACTTGTACTTTCACACCCATCTCTCTTGATGGTCCATACACAGTTGCGTAGCTAGAGGGAGGATAGTTCTCCTTACTTGACTGATGATGAAACAGAACTTGGAAAGAGCAAGTGAGTTTAAGGTCACATAACTATGTCTGGTCAAATGTAGGGCTTCACACCAAATCTCATTCTAGCGGCAACTCTCTTTTCAGTAAATTTACATAATATTCAAATGATATGTAAAAATAAGCAAATAATGAAACAGAGAATTACAAATGTATTGACTCATTGAAACGTAAGTTGTGGCACTGTAGCCAAGTATCTGTGATTCCTTTAAAAGTTTTGGCAATTCCCCCTGGCTTTTTCCTTTTCCACCATTTTGGCCCTGATTGGCACTGGCAAAAATGTGTCGTTGAGTATTTACCACACCTTCTTCCAACAACATGCAGACAGAGCATTCCATCTATGGCTGCAGTCCTCAGGGTAATTAAGATACAGAGTACCAGGAAACATTTTATTCAGTAAGATTCCATTAATTTGCTTATCCAGTTGCTAAATTATCTTCCGAAGTAAATCGGAAGGTTTTACCATTCTATTTGCTTGCTTTAGTTGGCAAATCTGAGGGAAATAAGTCTAATTCACTCTTCACATTTCTAATTAAAACTTCTTACATTTCAAACTTCTTGACATAAAAAAAAAAGATGAGAAACATTGTGTGGAAGGCAGCTCTGAGAAGACACAATCTATGTGTGATTGCTTGAGCATGAAGGGTTAAACGAGGCAACAACAAAAAGCCACTTGTTTTTGCTTGCTTAAAAAAAAATTTCAAACCATCTCCAAATGTAGCTTAATCCATTTTCAGACTCTATACATTATGCATCAAGATTTTGTACAAAAGGAATTTGAGAGGACTGTTTGCATGAAACCACTTCAGTGGATTAAATTTACAGTTCAGCATATTAGACTCAAAAAGTATACAAGACATTTGAGAGCCCTGCCTCATTCCCTTATGTACAAGGTTCCTACTTCAGGTAAATAACTATAGCTTTGTAAGACTAGGTAGATTCCATCAGCTGTCCTTAAAAAAATATTAAGAGAGGATTTTGTCTCCCTTCCACTTAGTTAAGCGATGACGACAAAAGCTTAAAGAAGAGAAAGAATAATTGAGGTTGGTCTCAGTGGTTCTATAGATCCTGAGGTCCTTTCAGGCAAAGTTGAGTTGCCACTATGGTTAAACATCTGGATGAAAATCTCAGAATTGATAACGCAGATGTCTTCACTTAGTGGATGCCAAACATCCCTGAGACCATATCTTGGTGTTTGTAGGGCCATCTGTATTTTTATTTCTTGTTTAAGTAATGAATTGTTGGTGTCTTGGAAACAAAGTTATCTATTTATTCTTTTAAAAATTCCGTTTTTACTCTTTATTTTAGAGAGAGAGAGCACATATGTAGGGGAAAGAGGGAAAGGGAAAGAATCTTAAGCAGGCTCCATGCTCAGCACAGAGCACGCCGGAATCATGACCTAAGCCAAAATCAAGAGTTGGGTGCTCAGCTGAGCCACCCAGGCACCCTTTTAATTTTTCCTTTTAAGGAGGCTCTACACTCAGCATGGGGCCCAATGCAGGGCTTGAACTCATGACCCTGAAATCAAGATCTGAGCTGAGATCAAAAGTTGAATGCTTAACCAACTGAGTCACCCCGGGGCTCCTATCTATTTCTTCTTACCCAGAGAACATGCACCACTGGAGGGACACCCTTTATGGTGGCAATAGGCAAGGGTCTGGAGAACTTCCAAAGCAACCCATTTCTGGGCTCTTTATGATGGGAGGTCCTAAACTGACAGGTAAAGTCTGACTCTTGCATCATTACTGTTATAAGCCAGGGGCTGTCCAAACAATCTGAAGAGCATCTGAAAGTTTCTAT
>NW_027532406.1:13052140-13113153 GCF_008692635.1 Crocuta crocuta
GGCTGGTTGCCTGGGCTACAGTGTTGTGTTGACAGCTCTGGTCTTTTTCTTGGTGGCTGAAGACCCAGGACAGTGACCAATGAGAGGGCAGCATTTCCCCCTGAACTTTTCATTAGGCTGATGATTCATTTTGAGACCCACATTTTATGAAGGCTGTGAATTCAATGCAATGTAGTTGTTGAGGTGTCTACATTCAAATTGGATTCCATTAAGTTTATGGTGTGATTAAATGTCTGAATCATAAGGAGTCCAGGGTTGAATTTATGTGCCTTCTGAAAGCACTTTAGAAGATTGGCAGCTTTGATGAGTGTAATATAATGCAAGGTATTGGGAGAACAAACCTAAAGAGACACCAACTCAAAAATAACAAGGATCTGATGGGGCGCCTGGGTGGCTTAGTCGGTTAAGCGTCCGACTTTCCCTTAGGTCATGATCTCGCGGTTCGTGGGTTCAGGCCCCGCGTCAGGCTCTGTGCTGACTGCCAGCTCAGAGCCTGGAGCCTGTTTCAGTCTGTGACTTCCTCTCTCTCTGACCCTCCCCTGCTCACGCTGTCTCTCTCTCTCTCTCCTAGAAATAAATAAAACATTTAAAAAAAAAATAACAAGGATCTGAGAATTGAGGTGGTGTCACTCTTGGATGTACAGAGTGGAGCTGTTATTCAGCATGCATTTTTCCCCCTTTGGAATATTTAATTTGGCGCATTGGAAGGGACTTGAAAGCATTAATTGGGGTGCTTGTTAAAAATGCCAGTTTCCAGGCCCTGCCTTGTGATTGGAAGGAATGGTGTGGGGTACAGGAATTTTAGAATTCACTAGGGGAAACACTGATTTAATCATCCTTCGTTTGGCCAATTGATGTGCCTCTTCCATGGCCTACTTCACAGCTGGTGGCAAGGGAGCAAGACTCAGAAGCAGATTCATCAGAGATCTTTCATCATCAACTTAATTCTTGCTCATCCACATTGATATTTATGATATGGAAATGATCAGCTACATCTGCCATGTTCAAAAAGTAGTGAACAACATGAGGTGGCAGAGAGAGTGAGTGAACAGCATAATGCAAGTTACCAAAAATGATTCTAATATCTCAATAAAACTTTTGAAGTACATCTTAACACATCGGGGTTAAACAGGAGTTGCACAGTGCTATTTGAGTCAATTTTATGCAATTTTGGCATAATGGTACACAAAATACTTTCATTTGTGCATTTCTTTTTACCAATTTCGTTGACTTTAAATACAACAAATATACAGCATTTGGAAATTCTAGAATTGATGAAGTTACACACTTTTCCATTGTTCTGATGATTTGTATTTATTCTTTAATTCTCTAATTTGTGAGTTGGTTATTCAGAGTCTTTGAAATTTTTTTATTGAATTGTTAACATTCTTTGTATTGATTTTAAAGAGGTGTTTATATATTAAAGTTATTAATTCCATATCTGTCATACATCTTGCTGAGTGTATTCTTCTCTTTTAGTTTTTTTATTTCTTTTCCTTCTTTTTGTTTTTCTTTTTACTTATGGTGAATTTTCTTTCACAAGGAGCTCTTCAAAATTTTTCTGTAGTTAAAATTATCCTTTTTGCCTTTCTTTGTGATGTTGTTTCATTGCTTTTATTTGTTAAAGTTTTTTCCATCACAAGATTAGGAAAACAATCATTTATGCTTTCTCCTAGCTATTCTGTAGTTTTAACACTTACATTTGCATTTAATACTTTAACCTATTGATATCCTTGGTAAAATGTAACAAATAGAACATGGATATGTAACAAATAAACATTTTTTACTCAATTTATTGTCCCAGCATCATTTCTTGTAGATTTCTTTATTTTCCCATTGGCTCATGAAACTAGAGTTATTTTTATCCCTATTGTATACATGAGTGAGCAGAGGCTTAGACAGCTTACATTGCTTTTATCTACAGGAGGCAGGTCTAGGAATAGATCTCAGGACTGAGTGACTCCAAATTCATCATTTCAGCCACCCAAGTAAATTTCACTGTAAAACAAATTATTGGTACGAAGGCCGTTTTGGGATTCCCTATTTTGTTTCACTAATTTGGCAGCTATTTTTTCACTAACCCCATTCTTTAACAAATATTTTACCTTTGTAATGTTTTTAAATTGGAAAGCCCTTGCCCTTTCTATATTTTCAGCATTCATGTTGATCTCAGACTAACATTAGCAATTATAACCCCGAGATTTTCAATGGAATTACATCTAAAAAGACATCTTTACTATATTTAAGCATTGCATTTAGCAAAAAGGCCCTGTAGGGGAGTTTTATATTTTCCTCAGACAGGTCCATTACACGTCCTATTTTCACCATAAGTATTTGGTATGTGTGTTACTTTTGTAAGATATTTTTTCCATTATATTTTGTAATCATTGCTAATTTATGGAAAAATCTATAATATTTATTTTTAGCAGACTTCTTATTTTTTTAGAATAGTTTTTCTCCTTGGCTTTCAATGGGAAATCTTGTGATCTGAAAACAATAGTAATTTTAGCTTTGTGTTAATTACACTTTTAATTTCTATATGTTGTTTTATCATAGTGGTAGGAAAAGCTCAATGCCAGTGGTGAAAAAAGCCAGCCAGCCAGCCAGTGTGTCTGCTTGCTTTCTGCTCTCCTTTCTGCAAAATATTTATGAAGTACCTACTCTGCCAGGCACTATGCTAGACGTTGGAGACCAAGCACAGTCCCTGCCCTCCTCGAGCTATAGCCTGGACTGGGAGACAGATATTAGACAAGTATTCATACAATTACTCTATTACTTACTCCCCTTGTCTCATTCTTGGCTTAAATGGGAATACATCTGGTCTTTCAATTTTAAGCCAATTTGAGACATTCTTCAACATGCTGTGCTCCTTTCAGACTAGTTTCTAGCTTTTGAAAATCATAAAGTTTTAGGAAAAGGCTTTTCTGTGTCGCCGCCTCCTTTTACCAATTGTCAATCATTTTATAAACAGTAAACCAGAGGCACAGTGAGGTAATGTGACATGCCCACCATTATGTGGTTTGTTCTGAATCCTCTGTGGAATCCAGCTGAAGAAGTGGTCTCAGGACTAGAAGGGTGATGTGTCTATTGCTTTTTAAGAACAGTAGCCATTTTGGGTGGCTCTTTGTGCGTCCCCTTGTCAAAATGGTGCCTGCTGCTTTCTAATGGCTTCCCAGAGAGCACAGGGAAGCTGGCAAAAGGGCAGTGACAATGCAGGCTAGTGTATAGCCTCAACCTATTAGAAGCAGTGTTTATTTCTTGTTAGTTAAAAATTAGTTAATCTAAGAAGTATAGAAAATACAGCAAACATTTTAATAATCATCTGTACTCTCACCACCAAGAGATAACCTCCATTTTGTCTGAATGCCTTTTCTTTGCCTATCAAATTTTCTGCATAAAACACATTTCATATTAAATGATAGGTTTTTCCTTTTTTTCATTCAATATTGTATCATAAACAATTCCCCAAGTCTGTAATTGCCTCATCTTTTTGTTTGTTTTGTTTCCTCAGTTTAGCCCTGACACATGAGTTTTGCTTTGCAATGCTCTCATGATTCATTTGGCTATTCATTTTGAAAGAGTTCTAACAAATAAAGGAGCTATGAGGACACCTTGAATAAAGACACTTAACTGAATCTGAAATGGCCACACTTGGTTGAATGAATGATGGCCATGTCATCAAAATTTCAGCAGAAAGGAAATGGTAACAATAATTCAATATGAATCCAGCACCTTAAGAGCTGAAAAGGTTTGGTTTCAAAAATTTGTAGCTATTTTTCATAGACATGTTGGAATGCACTTAGCTTCTTCCATGGCAAACATTTAAAAAACCACACCTACCCATAGAGGTAACAATCAGCACCAGTAGCATAATCTTTGAAAAGGAGGAAATGATCTCTCTCTCTCTCTCTCTCTCTCATCCATCTATCTATTGCTGTCTCTAAATTTGGAATTGGAGAATTCTAACAATGGTAGGACATTCCAAAGCATGTGTGGTTGCCTGCCCAATGGCCATTTTTGCTTTTCTCTCTGACACAATCTCAATTTTATATTCTCAGTTCTGTCCATGATCTGAGTGTCTTTTATCTTAACCTGCCTACTAGCCAAACCAGAATGACATTTCATAAATGCATATTAGTTTTTAGAAATAAATATGGTTAATATTGACAGCACCCAACATATCAATATTTGCTCTATTAAGGGACTTAGCCAGGTTCCTGTGGAGGTATTTAGTAAATAATTTTTAGTGAATTAAAGAGTACTTCAGCTCAGGAAATAATCTAGGTTGAAAGGAAAAACTACTAGCAAATTAATAATTTAGAGTCTTATTTATACTTTTCTTATTATATCAGAGTAATCCCCAGCTAACCATAGACATTTAAAACTTTACAGGCCTCACTTAAAGTAGAAAGTATTTAAGGTGTGTCCTCTCATGGGAAATTCCTGAGTGTGCAATTCATCACACTTGTGAGGCTCAGTCAATTATTTCATAGACTGTCAGTCTAGGAGGGCCGTGGGCTTATGTAAACTAAGAAGTAATTACCTTATGTAATAAAACTATAAGCAGGTACCTAGTTAATGAATTTGCTAGTTGTTTTCCCAGTTTATAGACATTGACCCATGTGAGACATACTACATATGCAAAAACACAGAGAGACATATTCACGGAGTTAATTAAGGCACACTAAACTGCTGTAGTAGATAGACTCAGGAATGAAGTCACTCTAAGAAATGGAAGTTTATTTCTCCCTCATAAGACAGTCTGGACATGTGATCCAGGTTGGGAAGTGTCTCCAACTGCAAGGTCATTTAGGAACCTAAGCAGATAGTTGCTCTATTACCTTCAAATTTTCCCTCTCCTCACTGCTATTCAGCAGAAAGGTAAAGAGAGAACATGGAGAGGTGTTGTCTGGTCTTGAGCAACACCCTTCAGGTTGCACCTTTCACGTCTGTTCATGGTTTAGTTACATGGTCACACACCCAACTGCCAAGTGACCTAGGAAATGGAGCTTTTTTAACCCTTTTTTTGTGATAAAATGGGAAGATATCTTTTCCATGCCTGATTTCAAGTTGTTGGTTATCACTTATTTATATCATCTATCTATCAATCTATCATCTATCTCCTCTCAGTTTATTTATTTAAAAATAGAACTTTCCACATTATATCCATATTATATAAGACAAGGAATGCTCATCAAGAGAAGTCTTAGTAGGATCTAGAGGAAATTTACCTCATTGAAAACAGCTTGAGAGACTGGGGCCATTCTATTAATGGTTGATCTCTTTATTTAAGTTTAGCTGATAGACCATCTTATCATGCTATATTGTAGAGCTGGGTACTTAAAAGGAACCAATATGCCCTTTGCTTTTATGAGTTATGCATGCTTTTAGAAAGTTCCAACATCTTTGAACTGAGAGGGTAAGGTGAGGCTCAAGACTGATGATATTTGCAGTTTCTCTTAAAAATGGGATTTATTACTTTGACCTTTATGAGCATTTCTTTTTCCTTATAGTTTGCAAGATGGCTCTATCTGATTTTTCATGTGTCATTAAAAAGGGGATGTCACTACACAAGTGGTGAAATCTGACTAGGAGCATCTTTGCTTTTAATTAATTTTCTTTTGTTTTGACAGAGATTCTTTTAAATTAGTAGGTAATTTTCAAGAAGGTTTTAGATATACAGAAAAATTGAGTAGACAGCATAGACTTTTCCCAGATACTGTTCCCTTGCCTCCCTACAGTTTCTCTTTTTATTACTAATTATTACTTTTATTACTAGTCTTACATTAGTATGGTACATTGGTACAATGAATGAACCAATATTGATCTATTTTTATTAAGTACAGTTCATTTTCATATTTCTTTAGATTTCTTTTTTCTGTTCCAGAATTGCATTTATGATTTCACATTTCATTAGTTGTCATGTGATATTAAGCTCCTTTTGGCTATTACATTTTCTCAGACTTTCCTCATTTTTGATGATCTTGATGGTTTTGAGTAGTATTGATCAGGTATGTTGTAAGATGCTCTTCTACTGGCCTTTGTCTGATATTTTTCTCATGATTAGTTTAGGGTTATGCATTTTTGGGAGAAGTGTATGTCATCAACATGATTTATGACTACTGATGTCGATCTAAATCATATGGAGGAAGTAGCATTTGCCAAGTTTCTTAACTGCAAGGTACTCTTTTCATATTGTATTCTTTGGAAAGAAGTCACTATGTACAGCCCACAAACAATGATGGCAATTATGCCCCTCTTCTTTAGAGTAAAGTAGAGTATCTACAATTTATTTAGAATTCTTCTGCAAGGGAGAATTGGACCAAGATTCTTTTAAGTTGGTGGGGTTATTTGGGTTTGGGACTATTCAGAGAAGCATTTTGTGGTTATACTTTTGCATACATATTTTTTAGATAAAGCAATATGATCATGGTAACATTGATGGGGTGGAAAATATGAGGTCTAATGTTGCAAAGCAGCCAGGTTACTTCTCAGAAGTGAGACCTGGGTACACACATCTCCTCTGAGAGCTGCTTTGTGTGATCAGAAGTTCTACTTGGCAATATCACCTTACTTGCTATCCTCGCTGTCTGGAATAAATGTTCCACTCTGTGGCCCATGGCTGGTTTCTTTTCCTACCCTGGTTTCAGCTTGAAAGTCACCCTTTCCAAGCAGAGTTCTCAGAGTACCCCAGGTAAGGTACCTTTCCAATATCCCAGAACCTTCTATCCCATGGCTTTGTATTAATCACTACCATCATTTATTGTTATCTAAGATCCTCTTATTTGTTCACTTGTGTATCATCTGCTTCTAGATTATAAACTCCATCAACTCTATGAACTCTGGCAAGTCAAGGACCTTATCTGTCTTATTACATTTGTCCTACCTAGAAAGTGCCTTGAATATACTAAAAAGAAGAAGCTGGGGCTCCTGAGTGGCTCAGTTGTGTAAGTGTCTGACTCAGTTTCAGCTCAGGTCAAGATCTCATAGTTTGTGGGTTTGAGATCCATGTCAAGTTCCATGCTGAGAGTATAGAGCTTGCTTGGGATTCTCTCTCTCTCTCTCTCTCTCTCAAAATAAATAAACTTAAAAAAAAGAAGAAGAAATAAACATCAAATGACCATTGGAGACATCTCCACTGAGCATTCTCTGAAGTGAAAAATTAAGTAAACTAACACAAAACTCTTTGGCAGCTCTAATCAAGAAACAAGATAAGCCAATCTCCACAGCCAGCACTTCCATGAAGAAGGGAGTGATCCTAAAAGCAAAAGAGATTTTTAGTACTCTTTCTTTGTTTTGGAATTTGAATTCCAACAAGATGGTATTATTTTGATTTAGATTCCTTTTTGCTTGGGAAACTTAAATTAATAGGTATTTTGGCTGCCACAAAGAAGTACTGACTTCTCTTATTTAACAAATCAATGTCCAGCGGGGGGTGGGGGGGGCGACTTTGATGTCCAGAAGAGGGACATCTTCCTGAGGCTCTCTGAAATTTGAGATGTCAGAAGTATTTCTCCTCTACAATTGTTGGGAAAAGGAGCACGTTTATTCTCTAGGGGAACTGAAGCATAATGAAATGCAATCTAAGAACATGCAAACTTATTATCTACCAGGATGGTTGAATGGTTCCAATCAAATGGAGGATAGAAATAGGGGCTTTATATTCGGATTTTGGAAAAATGACTCCACAGCTATATTTAGGCGCAACAGTGCCTGCAAATACCTGAAATTGTGGCAGTCTGTGGTTTGTTCATAACATAATGAATATATTTTCTCTTTGAAACTTACCATGAGGGTTAAGAAAAAAGTGCCCCACATTATTCCTGCAGATGGAAGAAAGGTATCTTCCTGTCGATGGTAAGAGAAAGGTTGCTGTTTATCTAAGTGATAGGTTGGTATTGGTTTTAATTGGCTCTTCAAAAGGCTGTCTCTGTGCCAAAGACTGCTTTGAGTTGGTGAACCCTGTGACTTAAAAAAGTCAGAATTTTCTTTACTTCTCCCACTCATAAGAATTGCTAAGAAGTGGAGTTTAGCCTCATTAGCAGTAGGAATCCTTTTATGAAAATACTATTTTCCTCATCTCCATGGATAGAAGTCCTAGCACCAGGGAGATGACCTTTTAAAAAATACTAATCTCATGTCAATTGCTATTTAAAACTTATCAACAAGTTTCCATTGCTATTAGTTTAAAAATGAAATTCTGTAATGTGGTCTACAGGACCCTGGTAGAGCTCAGACTTTTCTAAATTGTTCAGCCAATCCTGTGTCCCAGGGATTTTGTACATGCTTCTTTGCCTGAAATTCCTCTTCCTTCACCTTCTTCTGTCTAGGTAATTCTATGTACTCCTCAGTCCCCAAGTGTCAAAACCCGTGGGACATATTCCCGACCTCCCAGACTAGATAAACTCCTTTGTTCAATACTGTCATAATTCCCCAAAGTTTCTTTATCACATTTCGTATCAACTGTTTCCCCTTCTAGATTATTAGGGCAGAGATCAAGTCTGTTTGGCTCACTACTAGTAGGTACTCAATGGCTATATACTGGATAATGAATGAATGATAATGAATGAATGAATGAATGATTACAGCTGAGTTGTGTGTTTCATTCTTGCATAACTTTCTTAAATACTTAATATGCTAGCAATAAAATGAGTTTGTTCTTTTTTTTAATTTTTAATATTTATTAATTTTTGAGAGAGAGAGACAGAAGGTGGGGAAGGGGCAGAGAGAGAGAGGGAGACCCAGAATCTGAAGCAGACTCCAGGCTCCAAGCTGTCATCACAGAATCCGACACGGGCCTTGAACCCACAAACCGTGAGATCATGACCTGAGCCAAAGTCAGTTGCTTAACTGGCTGAGCCACCCAGGTGCCCAAATTTTGTTCTTTTATTATAACTAATAACAAAAAAAGAAAGTCCAGTTTTTGCTTTTCACAGTTTCATATTGACAATGAGATAGCTCAGTGAAGATAAAGGTGAAGAATGTGGGTTTTGTGATCATACAGGCCTAAGTTCAAAACCTATTTCTACCACTTACTGGTGATCATGGTAAAAGTACTTAAAAATTTTCTGAGTTCCAGCTTCCTCATCTATAAAATAGATCAGACCTAGGTTTGAAGTCTTGATCCATCAATTAGTAATTGCACAAGTTGGTTCAAGTTAATAATCTCCTTAAGCTTCAGACTCTGTAACGATATAATAAGGCCAATAATACCTATCGTTCTCTTCCTAGGCTTATTAGGAAGATAAACACACACACACACACACACGCACACACATTTGCTTATAAACATATGAATGTTGCTCAATCTGTGTAAGCAAAAAGACAAAAGCAAATTAACACAACAGTGTGATATTATGTTCTACCTATCGGAATACCAAAGATAAAAAAAATGGCCAATGCATGTTGTCAGTAACAACGTAGAGAGATAGGTATTCTCATTTCACTGTTAGTGAAATGTCCTTTAAAGGCACTAAATTTGACCTAGAAATTTCCCTTCCTAGGAATTCATCCTATAGGTACAATCACATATGTTTATAAAAATGGCAATGTACCATTGTGATAGTAAATTACTGAAAACAATAAAAAGTTCATCACTAGGACCAGTTCAAAAGTTATGGAATTGATAAAGTGAAATACTATATGGTCATTAAAGTATAGAATAATCTCCAAAATATATTATTTGATGAAAAGAGCAGTGTAAACAACAATGCAAATTATGTTTTTTTAAAAAGATCACTCTATACAAGCATCCAGTGTTTAAATGGGTTAAAAATACTTCTCTAAGAATTTACTGGAAGCTATGGTGACCTCGTGGGGAGAGAAATGAGGGTACTCAGCTTGGGTGAAGTTTATTTTTCATACTGTCTGCACTTCGTTGTTGTTGTCTTTAATTGAGTGGGTATATCCCTTTATCAACTCAAAATTAATGGGAATGAGAGACTCCTACTGTGACTGCTCTTTCTCCTATTATGAGAGGGTACAGTGAGGCTGCCACAGAGAGCCCTGGGCTGCTCCAGCATGAAGGACATAGGACGGCACAGTGGCAAAGTGGTTACCAGGGCAAGACACACTGGTCTACAGGTGCCAATGGAGAGACAGAGAAGGCCAGGAATTCTGGCAAAGAGGCTGATCAAACACCTGGGTGGTGGGTATGAGGGATGGCTGGTGCCTTTTTGGGTATCCTAAGAGGTGAACAGATACCAAACCTAACAACAAGTGTCCTTTAATATGAATTTATTGGAGCCTTATGGCTACCGCAAAAATAAGTATAAGCCCCATTTAATAGATGAACAGAGGTTGCATAGTTTGTTCAAAGTCACATACTAGCCAGTGGCGAAGCCAGTCTTTTCCAAAGGTAAGCCTTAGGTGTGAATATTAGTATCTGTAGTTTTAAGGGATCTTACTGCTAGTTTTTTATTCAGTTTTGGACTGCTTGTACTCTTGTTGAATATAAGCACTTTATTAGAAATGTGGGTGCACTCTGTCCCAATGATTGCATCTGAAGCTGTGTTTGGTGATTTCTAGGAGCCCCTTTATTCTGTTTGTGGTTTCTCTAGTTTCACCTCTGTTTTCTCTGGAGAAAAGACTGCTTGACAGAATCAAGCCTTGCAAGCCCTCCTATTGATCTCCTATGGCCATCAACGTTTTCAGCTAGGAAGGACAGCTCAAGGAAGAAACACACCTCAGCATATCTCCAGGCTGTACAGATTTGGAACTGCATAAACAATAAACATGGCTTTATCTTAAGGACTATTCTTGCTTTACTGATTAGCACAGTTAGAAAACTACCAAATGCTGTCAGGTCTGTCTCTACCTCCAATGAATATATTTTATGTAATCCCCTCGATACTGATAGAGAAGGTAAGGTTTAGCCTAAAGTTAAGGCATAGATAGAACATATTCAACCAAGTACCTCTGGTTTCGGTATAAACTAAGAACTTCTTGAAGGAACTCTCCTCTTCTTAGTAATGCTCTCCATTCTAGAACACTCTGAAGTCTAAGAAATTTGGAAAGGACTTAGCTAGTAATTAATTTAATTTATCCAACCTGAAACCATCAGTTGGCAAATGGATATTTTTCTTCTAAAACTATATTTTCATGAAGGTATTTAAAGGCTTGAGATGTTTTCAATCATTCTACTGCAATATAATGGTTAATTTTAAGAGCTCAGTGAGTCTGATTTGTATTTAAGATTTTTACAATCTATATATAGGTTGGTCTTTAATAACCATTTATACATTGCTTCTTTTTATATAGGTCATGTATTCTCCAGGGAGAGTAACAGGATTAGAAATAACAAATACAGTACAGAATAAATTAAAGTGCTTCAAACTACATTATATAATTTCAGAAAATTGGTTTCACACTGAAACGTTTAAATAAGAAAATCAAGCAATTTAAGGGGGGAAAAACACATAATATATGCGTTTTAATTGCTATTGTTTAGCAAGTTTTATCCTTGGCCGTATGGTATCTGTTCACAGGGCTCCAGTAATGTGGCAGCTCATTGGGTCAATATGGATAAAATTATTATTTTTTTCTTATTTAAAAAAAGTTGGCTTCATTCTCCCTGAAGATGAATAGCATTTATTAGTCAAAATGTCAAAGGAGTATCATAAAAGTAATTGTATTTTTATATATAATTCTCCAAACTCTTGTATACAAAATGTTCTTATTATACTTAGTGCAATAAATTCAGAGGCTGTTATGGGACAAGAGATAGCAAAATGAGGACCAATACTTTCCTAATTACTTAGGATAATAAAAAGCAGGGCTTGGTTTTCCTCTCCCAATGAAAGGAAGGAGATATGCCGCTCTGGAGAGTCTATTATTCCGGCTGGTTCTGTTTGTTTCTGTGAAGTTTAGCATCACTCCCCTTGCACTAAGTCCTCAGGCTTTTTTCAATTTTTCTATTCGTGCATTAAAGGCCTCTTCCTGTATTTGCAGCTTTTCGTTTATCTCGGTCTGTGAAGACAATCATAAAAAAGTGGTTATGATGAAGCTATCTTTTGCTGCACATTGTCTTTGCGGTTTTGACATACTATAGTGCCTAAAGACAGACATTATCCCTCACACACCTTCCTGTTTTGCAGACAGAGCTGTGTTTCGGCCTGTAGTGATGTGATAACACTCTATCATATTTCTCTGCACACTCCCAATGTATAGCGTGGCTGCTATGAACAGGAAGTGGTATTTGGACAGCCATTTTTCACACAGCCTTGTGTTGGAAGATAGGATAATTTATCTGTATTTTCAGACAGACTTTACCAATAAGCACCGAATCAGAAAAACTGCTCTGGGCTCAGTTAGTGCACTGTGGTTGGTACCCCCACCCCTTTGCAATGATGTTTTTGTCTCCTGTGTAATACATTCTAAATGGGATCCTGGAAAGCCTCTGTTGTGGAATAAGAACACAAATCATCTCACAATTAGAACAATTCTCATAATTAAGAATATCCTTTATACATTATAACTCTTGGAATTATGCCACTTTGTGGTACAGTTTTGGTATAAAAAAGTAAAGAGATTGCTGACAGGTTTTAGTGTTTGCTGCAGCTATGATAGCATTTAGCCTCTGGCAGTGATATTCTGTGGGCTGACATTGCTACCTGCACAATTTGAGAAATCTTTTTACATTATCTGAACATTAGTAGTTCCGGAAATGTCTTCCCTTTTTCATGATGTATAATAAAATTAGGTATAGAGAAATCAGTGGTGAGCAATGTGGTGAAACTAGTGTTTTGTTTAGGTGATTTAAAAAAAGTTTACGAGTGTATGAGGAGTAGTTTACATACAGAAGTACTAATAAGCAATCTGAAGTTTAGAATGTTAACATCTGCAACATAATTTAATGTCTTCAGGGTAACTGTATTTTGAGAAAACTTCTATTATTTCAATTTATACAGAATAAACTTAAAAAATCAAATACTGTTTTTGTCCACATATAAATTTTCATTCTTATTTATTTAGAAGTGTAACTATAACAGATAGCTTTGAAATGTGTACCCTGGTTATCTCATCTGATGAGATTTTGTGTCATCTTCACTGGTAAGAATCAATATTTCTGAAAATATCACATTGGTGTCAACAATTCTGGATCCTCATAAATATCCTTCTTCTTTGGTTCAAGTTTTATCAAACTCTACAAGTTGTATCAAGCTCTGGCCTCTGGTTTCCTATTTTTTTCCTCTTTTGTTTCTTGGTGGTTGGGTGGAGGAGGCAAGGAAAAATGAACACGGTCCTCCAGGTTACAAAGGAACTCTGTCAGTTTTTAGGAATCACTAATCTGCTTGAGAATGATTTTGGTAGGGCTGGAAAGAGCACTGGTCTAGGAGCTGGAGACCGAGACATTAATTTAGTTATGTAACCTTGGACAAGTCACTTAGCTACCTTGAATATTCTTTTTTTTCTTAAACTAAGTGGTTTAATAATTAAGTATGTAAATTCATAATCCCAACTCTTGATTTTGTGATATATTCATCAATGTTATATTTCATTAGTATGACTTTGTGAATTAAAAAAACGTTTTTTAGAAAGAGTGGTCAAGTGGAACTGGGGGAGAGGGGCATAGGGAAAGAGAGAGAGATTTCTAAGCAGCCTCCATGCTCCGCTTGGAGCCTGATGTGGGGCTCAATCTCACAACCCTGGGATCATGACCTGAGCCAAAATCAAGAGTCTGATGCTCAACCGAATTACTCAGGTGCAGCTTGAGAAATATTTTAAAAATGTATTAGTCTCGCTTCTTTCTGGCATGCAAGATATTAGACCATATAGGTTTGAAGAGATAATCTTGTCTCAATTCCAAAGGATTGGGAAACACTAGTCGAACTAATAAACAGTTAATTCATCTCACTTTCAATTCATGTGTTCTATGTCCATTAATAATTTCATTTCTTTTGATTAAAGACACGTACTATCATTGATCAGCCTCAGTTTCCCTGTGTTGCCAGTGTTTTCACATTAATCTGCAGATCTTTCTGGTATTTCGCTGAAACAAAATTCATTGACACAAGTGTGGACTTTTGGGAGAAGGTTCACCTAGGTAAGATATGTGCCCAGCAGCACAGTGCACTGACAGAGGGGAGCTACATTTCACAGCTCTAGACTACGGTGATCAGTACTTCAGTTCAGGCACAACCAGCAGAGCCCAGACGAAAGGACTCTTTGTCTGGTCAAGAATGAAGCTGTCATTAGTCTACTATGTCTCCTTCTTTTTCCTCAGAACACTGCTGAACAGATAAGCTGTCCCACAACCACTAGTGAGGGAGAGTTTCTATTTCTTTTAAGAGAAGAATGGAAAACCCATGACCTGGGCTCAATAGCCTCTCAGTGATTACTACCTTGAGGCGGTGTCCCACTCAGCTTTTCTAACCTGGAAATTCAAGTTGACCTAAAAATACCTAAGGTCCCAAGATGGCAAACTTCCCTCAAGGTTTTCACATTATTTTACACTATTGCTTAGACAGGGCCAAGAGCCAACATTTAATGTAAGAATTTGGTGTTAGTATTCGTATTTCTCTGAAACGTAATTCTTTAAATATATTAAAGTTTGCTCCACTGGGTATAATTTTTATTATACAACTCAGGGCCAAAATAATTTCATCTTGAATGTATCTTTAAAATTAAAATACCTAAACTATATAAGCTTAAAATGTTTGCTCTCTTCAGTATAATTTTAATTAACATCTCAGGGCCAAGATAACTTCATTCTTAATAAATCTCTAGAACTATAAAGTGAGTCAATGGGAAAGTAAGTGGATTAACATACAAAATGTAAAGATTCACACTGCATTCTCTGAAATTTCTGAACTACAGAACGTGGAAAATGCCTGAAACCATGCTGGAGAAGGAGCTCTAAAAAAACTGAACTCAAAACATGAATTTTCTAACTGCCTTTCCCCCTAAAAATTATCATAACAGTATGGCTCTTAAATAAAGCAGGGGAAAACATTGGAAAATTTAAAACATCTTACAAATAGTCATTCATTAAATGCTCCCACAGCAAGTCAGTATATTCATACCCTGACCATGACAGGGAGCTACCTTTGAACAGGCATGCTGCAGTTTTAAGAGCCAGCGACACTGGAAGGCAGGGTTTGGAAGGGGAGAACAGCTTGCTCACCTAAAACAGGGGAAGACATTTAGGTAAGCAGAGAAGTAATTAAACTTGGAATCTGACCAAGACACAAGTGTAAACACTGAACTAGTGCCACACCACGGTAGTGTTAAAGTATCCAAAGTAGCCTGGTCGTGATATTAGAGGTTATGTGGTTTTCGTGGATAGCACTGGAATTAGAACTAGAATCCAGGTCATAGCTTCCACTCAGGGGCTTTCATCAGTTTCTGACCCTGGAAACACTGGATAAATGATTTAGTCTTCCCGCGTTTATCATTTTTCAACTTATTTATCAGGGAAGCGCGAGGCTAATTCTCATGTACTTTACGAGGATTATTGAGCGAAAATACATAAAGGGGGTTGCTGTCTTGAGCCATTGTATAAATCCACATCATCAAGCCATTTTATTGAAAAATTGGCAGTAATTTGGTTCAGGCTAATGCCTGTGAATCCACTGAAAATGGAAATGGTTGCGGCACCTAAAGGATCCTCACCCCTACCCCTCGTCCAAGTTCTTTCTGTGCCTAATCACATTGAGATGAACCAGCTAATGAACTTCGAGACCTGGCAAGTTTGGCTTTAGGCCAAAGGGACAGTAACACTCACATATAGCAAACATACTCTCTCCCTTATAGAGGAGTGATATAAATGCTGCAAACTCTAGCAGTAGAAAAAAAAAAAAAAAAAGTCAATGAATAGTTAAAAATATACTGCTCACTCCATGGAACATGGCCTTGGTAAAGATGTTTTCAATTTGGGGGGCCTGCAAACAATTCTATTACTGTCTAGTAGTTCCTCAGCAATAATTTCAGAGCTGCGGGACGGCAAAGGAGCCCAGGGCCATGATTATACATAAACTATATTTAGACGAAACGTTATCAAATCTATAAAGGAGATATGTTCTGAACTCAGTTTATTTCAACTGCACTCTGCCCTTCTACACAGTAACCAGTTATTACATTCATGGGGTTGTTAACAATAACGCTTTGTGTGAAACGTGTTCTACCACTATTTCTGGTAAACACTAAACACCCTTTATTAAGCTGAGGACTTTGGCTGATTCTGTTCATATCAAATCATTAAATGTTCACATAAATAGTGCATTAGCATTTGATGATTAATAAGTAACAAGGTATGCTTTTGCCAAGCTAATCTTTCACTCTTTCTAAATTAGCTGTTAATACAGTGTGCTTTTTTAAAATATATAGTCTCATGTTCAGATAACAATTAAATCTTTCCCAGAGATGCATTAATATTTGAAACATGTAGTACATTGTTCTATTGATTCATGGTCATTTCTGTAAGAAATTATAAATCTTCTTCAAATATGCAATTCACTTACTTAATCATTTTGCCTGGAAAATGATGCAAGTCTTTGTGTTGAGGTAGCAGTGGTTTTTGTCTTGTTTTGCTTTGTTTTGTTGGACAGGAAAAAAGAGTCCATGCATAGAGCTGACCTGACGATCCATCACTGGCAGGCACTACCCGGACGGTTGTTCCATCCCTATTTCCATGCAGCCTTTGGTGTAAATTGCTCGGCTTAATAGCGATATGTAAAATGGAACAAACTATCTGAGAGGGAGTTCAAAGATCTGAAAGCCTCTCATTAGAACTCTGGTGAGAAGACTTATTGAAGAAACAGTGCTTACTGTTAGCAATGGACTCCCTTTACTCTTGCAGGAGCAATGTTTACAGAATAACAGGCATGAAGCCTTTACCATGTTATTTTTTCAGTTTCAGTGCCAGATGATTTTGTAAATTGGCAACACACACCACTCTAGGTGCTGTTAGTGAATCTATTTCGTGATCTTCTGGAGTCTCTGGTGACTCAACTGAGAATTGTGTGGAGATGTTGAATTGAGGTTCTCCATCATAAGCATCACTCTTGTTAACAGGGTGTGGATAATATTTACAGACCTAAGGTTGAAGTTGCCTAGTTAACCAATAATAATAAAGTAAGTGAGCACACTATCAAGGCTGAGTACCTGAATGCCGATTAAAATATCATCTGTGACTTGACCCAGCACTGATCTTATATCTTCAATGGTGAAACCCAATAAAGGATCCACATCGGAAATGTTGGCTTCTGACTGGGATTCCTTAGGGACTTGGTCTTGATCCAATCCCTGCAATATCAAAAGAGAACAACTCTCAAGTGGCTTCAGGAGCATTCAGTGATCTATATGTAACCTCAAGTTCTCTTGGGTACTTTTCTACATGAAATGATGCTGGTCTGGAAGGAAATTTTAATTTGCTGTTATCCTGCATTTTCGTTACTCATGAGCATTTTGCCAGATCAAGTTATGGTGCCAATCAGTGTTTACTCTTAGGAAAGTGGAGGTGGAGACTGGGGAGGCTGGAGAAGGAGAGATTAAAATTGCTAAACCATCCTCAGCTGGTCCATCTGTGAAGCAACCCTAAAAGAAATATTTATATTGAGCTAGGAAAAATCAGGGGGAAAGAAAATGGAAGAGCATTTGCTTTCTTTGCTCCTGCCCTCAGTGAATATAACACTGAGATAAGGTGAATTGAGAGACAAAAGAAAACATACCTTCACTCCTGAATCCAATGTTGGGGGTGGCTCTATGAATGTTGAATAAACATCAAGTGAGATTCCTTCTTCTAGAGGATCTGGGAAGAGACCACCTGAAGGCTTGACAACCTCTATCATTTGCTGGAGGGGAAGAAAAGAACTATATCATGACAAAGCCTTTGGTGAGAAACCACAATTTTGGCCAATCTATTCATTTCTCTCTATATACTAAAATGAATATTTAATATATAAATACGTAGCATATTATATAATATATGCTAGTATATTAAAATTATATGCTAATTAACACATAATTATATACAATTAATATGACTATATAATATAATATTTATACAGGTGCACATATATATAGTTCCAATTTTATTATATTTTAAGTGCCATCTCCTCTGAATTCTTGATACCACTGCCCTATTAGTTCTTTATTGCTTTTTGGTCTCTGTATCTGATAATTAGCATTTTACTCTTTCCACTCTCTTTTTCTATTTCCATACTATGTGGCTTAGAACTTTATTTTATACTGTCTTGATCTTTGTTTTATGTGTCCTTCCTGCTGCCTACAAGCTCTTTGTAGGAGACCATGTTTTAGATCCTCTGCATACCTTATCCAGTTCTGGCAGAGGTTGGGTGCTTGAAGCACGCAACAACAGCCTGATGGTGATTGACGTTACTCAGTAGAGTGAGGATGTTTTTGGAGGCTGTAACAAAGTGGCCACCAAGAACTTCGTGATCAGGACAATAAAGGCTCTAAAGATTAATGTATAAAAGCTAGTACACTGTAAATCAGAGAGGGGATTTGCGATACCAACCAAAAACACAGGGGGCAAGGCAAGACTTCGCTGTGAACATTGAATAATTCTGTAGCAAGTGCACAAATTCCAGAGAGGGTGATGGTTGGTCAACAGCAGAAACGAAGAAATAGGAGTAAAAGAAGTCAACTTAAGCAGTGTCCATTCCACCCTGACTTGGAGGTTAGAAAGAGATGAGGCACTGATGGTGTCAAACACCTGAACCATTTAATTAAACACAGAACCTTTTGTTCTGACTCCATGTTTAACAAGTAACGTTTTGATCATAATTTGACTTCCCATCTCAATTGATCTCTAAAGACATGCTCGGTTGAGTGCTTTGATTTTCATGCCTATTACATTCCTCACTGTAAATCAGTACATTGATGTTCTAGTTTATATAGTAAGCTCTCAAGACCTCGTTTTTGAGGCCCTGAGGTGAAGCCATCCACTGTACACTGACAAAGTCAACCCTGAGCATAAAAGTTTGAAGACAAAACTCTATAATTGTAGACTATCACCAATTACCATCCTATTGGACCTGAAAAATCTCAAGTTATCATACATTCATTTCTGATTTCTCTGCAATAGTTCACATTAACTTACATGTTAAACATGTAATAATGTAATAATGTATAACTTACATGTTATAATATTTTATCATTTGAATATTAATAATATTATTTATTAAGATAGGTTTTGGAATGTCTCAGTAGCTAAGCTATTATTTAGCTATACCATATATGTTTTGCATAATAATTCATATTGTTAATTTTAATTCAGTTTTATAGGAAGTTGCTGCTTAGTGTAGATATATAGAAGGACTGGAGTGTTAAAACTTTATAGTCAAGGCAATTTAGAAACCAAGCGGTTAAATGATTGGTTTAAGGTCAACTCATTGCTTAGTGACAGGACTGGGAGTTAAACCCTGCTGTGCCAACTTCTTGGCCTGTGTGGTTTTCAGTATGCATGGCATCATGTTACCACACTTGGAAATTATTGATATTATTAATCACTTAATCTCTTCTGTTAGGTGACATCTTACATTGTTGTTCACCAGATTGTTCATCTTAAGTTGACTAAAGGTTAACAGAAATAGAATATTTAAAAAATCAGAGCAATTATTTTCTCTCATCATGTTTATAAGTCATTTTTTCCCTAAAATGGGACATACAAACATTTTCGTCTTCCTATAAAATTATTTGTATCTTTTTTCATCATGCTTGTTTTTCATCCTCTCAAACCTTACATTGCTCTTTATTTTCCCCAGCTAGGAAAATGAAACAGCTAAATATATTTTAGTGTTCTTTGCAACATTACAGGTAAAATCAATAAGCTGCCCATCGGAATCCAGAGACAAGGGCAGATGATGAGGTATTTATTTAGTGGTATAGACTTTAACAGAGGGTGAGGAATAGGAATTTGGGAGAAGTGGCGGTGAGATAGACATTGGAAAGAGGAGAGCAAGGAACTGAATGGGGTTTCCTGAATTTACTGTAAGCACTGAGAAAGAAAGCATGAGGTAATCTGCAAGGTAAAACATTTTTTTTAATAAAGCAGAATTTTATTTTGTTGCTCTTGCTAAATTTGTCTTGCAGCTCTGCTTTTCTACACACAGGCTAGGACTTTCTGCTAATTTTCTCTCACCTCTTAGTGGAAGTTCACCCCTGTATCCTGGTGGTAGCTCTCTCCCCGCCTCCTTGTGCCCTTCCTTCCATCAGATCACACAAGTAAACGCAAGCAGATTTTTGTGCTCAGTTTTCTCACTCCATCCCTCATATCCCTGTGGTCTGCACTTCTTTATAAAGCTCATCTGAACTACTTGCCAACTACCCAGTTTTCCTTGTCTTTGGCACTGGTTGTGTGAGTGTGTATGTTTGTGTGTGTGTGTGTATGTATGTGTGTGTTTGTGTACTGGGCACACGTTTGGGAACTTGGATCATTCCCAGCTCTACATTATTATTTTTTTTTGGTGGAGTGAAGCTCTTATTTATCTTAACCTCATTTGCTTGATTTTTATGAATATAGCTCATACAGGAATTCATTTGATTTAATTCCTGCACAAAAACTAGGGGTGAGAATTTCTGTTCTTCAGACTGTCTTGCACACCATCAATGAATCAAATCATAGCTACAGTTTTCTCTTTCACAAAGAGTTACATTTGACTATGTTAGTTAGACACTGTAAAGGAAAGAAATGTCCGGTTTCAGATGGGAGTAAATATAAAGTCATTGCATTAATAATAAGAAATCATATTGTCATATATATATATATAGTTTGAAATAAACATAGTGCCAGAAGCATCATAGTGATTTTTCCCCCCATTAAGTAGTTTTTTTCAAAAACAAGTTTAAGGAAAATTACAATCAATAATTGTGGTGAGAGCACAGAGCCAGCAAATATGTTTAAATGAAACCGTCTGATGCAATACTTTCTTAAAAAAATACAATTAGGCCTTTGTATTTTTTTTTAACAAAACCTCATGTTTTACAACATCACTGGTTCTGTAATAAAATCTATTTAAAACAGAAAGACATGGTCAGCTTTATTAAGTTAGGTTTTCTGAAAGAACGTTATAATTTCCTCAAGTCTATGAATAGTTGAAGCAAATTAAATAAAGCTAGTTTTATAACTATTTTTATAAATTCCTGAAGCATTGTAATTGTCTCATATTTTTTTCCTCAAAAGCCTAATATGTTACCTCTTAAACCTCGAAAAATAAAAACAGAAAAAGGATCAAGTGTGTTTATTAAAAGAAAACACTCCTATTTGGTACCCTGATTTAGCGACACCCTTTCTTCTTCTACAAGAGAATAGCACCCATAATCTTCAGATCAAGAAACAAAGGAAAAAGACTTTAAGTGACTTGCCTGAGGCCTAATGCTGAGATTAAAAATCAGGAGTTTCTGATTATACACATACATCCATTTGGCCAAATGATTGGTTTTGCTTGACTTTCAAATACCCCCTAAATATTACTTTGAATGTAAAGCAATAAATGTGTTTCTCTTGCCATTTTTGAATGCTTGCACACAAATGGATATAATAAAAACAATCATGTTGTTCCATGTGAATGCCATTTATATTTTTTCTGATAATGAGCAGACCATTTGAACCAAGGTGAGTACATTAAAAGCTCTAATAAAGAAGAGAATAGATTTCTAAACAGAATAATGGACTGTTAAGTGAACATACAATAAATAACATCTACAGATGTGGTCCCTAGAAAATTAGTTTTGCATAACTTACCACTATACATTTCCCCCAGATGTTATCTGTTACATGAAAATTAACTTAAGTTAGTTATATTGTTCATTATGTGCACACTGCATTAGCGTTATTTAAGATGGTTTACAATCTGAGCTTTAGTGGAATTGTGCTATGGTATTTAAAGAATATCAAATAAATGGTTTTTTGGCATAATTTAATACTCGTAAGTACAAAATTTCATCACTGAACATTATGTAGGTTTTAAAAAATCCAAGATCTTTACTTTACAAGCCAAATGCAATCACTAGAATACTTTTAAGACTTTACATATTCAGAATGAAATACACTTCTATCATGGGAATAAATGATAGGAATTTTGAACCTTCCTGGAACTAAGTACAGGGTCAGTTTAGGTTTACAAAATGCTGATAGGAATTAGAATCTGCTTCAAATCTTTACTGTGTCTAAGAAAAAGTATGCAAATTTTATCTGAAAATTGTATTACTTCCTGCTTTCTCTTACTTCTTTATGTGTTAACATTATTGATAGTATCAACTCTAGTTTATTGTTTTTGTTATTTATTTGTTTTTGTTATTGTTTTGTTTTTATTGTTACTTATTTTACTTTTTTATTATTTTCCATTGACAAGAAAGGGGTAGATGATTTGTGAGTAGTCTATACTGATGAAATCTATGATCAAGGTGGCAACTATTAAATTATTACATCAATTACTAAATTATTCAAGATATTAAGAAATGCCATTGAAATGACAACTTTCCATTGTTTTGAATGGCAGGAAGCACGATAAATCTGTTAAGCCTTTTCTGAGCTATAGAAATACATACAAAAAACTGGTATGCTTTAAAGGACATTTGTTTCAAATTGTCAGATGATGACTTCATATGTAAATCAAAACTTACTACAAAATGTCAAAGTTTCAGAAAGCAAACTTTATTGCAAACATTTCCCAATACTAACTAAGGAGAAAATGCACAAAAATGCCTGTAAAGTTTTAACTATTTTCTCCCCTTGAAAAAAGGCATTACTCATTTGCAAGTCTAATGAAGCAGTACATGTGTGGTTCTGGAAATTTTTAACAAAAACCATAACCCATTGCCCACAATATACTACAAAAAAGTAACAACATATGAATGCCACCTGTAAAATGCAATAAACTCTGGTAATGTCATACTGAGGCCATAAATTTAAAAACAAAAGAGAGGAAATTCAAAAGCTAAGATTATCAGAGAAACTTCAATTAATCCATTTCTAAAGTGTTTTCTTGTGTGTTCAGGCCATTACAAACTTCTTAAGATACCCCATAAATGTAGAATATCAATTCTGCTACAAGAGTCCTCCTCCCCCTTTGCGTTTTTGACTTGGAAATAAATTCGCAAATGCAGCACATTAATTTTCTTTCCTGTGCTTAATATGCAGTATTTACATTTTGAAAAGGTTCAAAATGTTGCCAGGCTTCTGCAGGGTATGAATAGACATCTAATAGCAACTTCTATTTTTATCCACAACATACTGGCAGTTTGAACATCTATAACTTAATAGAGCTTTAAGACCATCAGATCCACATGCTAGTCACCTGAATGGTGACGGGTGACACAGGACAACAAGTCAGGACAGGAAATGAAGACTACCCACTCCAGCTGAAGCTGCCAGGAGGAATGTAAGTTGGCAGGGCACAGTAAACCAAACTGCAGTCTGGCTAGGACACTTGAGTTAACACCTTGTGCCCATTTTTATTTATATCTCCTGATTTGATCTTGTTTAACTTGGGCTTGATTTTTTTTTTTTAAGTTAAATAACTAAAGGAACTGATTCCAGAGTATTTTAGACATCTTTAGCATTTCCAAGCGTAGTTCTGTTTAAGGCCAACATTACAACTTGAAAAGAAATCTGGGTACTCCTATCTTAATGACCTCTGACAGCAAAATCCTCTCTAATGAATTTGGAAAAAAGTAACTTCTCATAGTGTAAATGCAATTTAAAAGAAAAAGATGTTTTGATCTGGCCCTAGCATAAACATTTCCTGAGGGGTAGAACAGTTCTTCAGATACACAGATATTTTCTAAAGATGGCAATAATCTGGAAGATAGACCACTGAATTATAGGCTTTAGACTTGGCTCTATTCCTAATTGTGTGATGCTAAGAAAATCCCTAGGCCTCAGTTTGTTTATCTGTAAAAGTAGGATAATGATAATTGCTACCTGGCTACTTCATTGAATTGTTTCAAGCACAAATTAGATAATGCGGATGAAAATTCTGGGAGTCCTTCAAAGGGAAAGTATTATTAAACCCAAAGGTGTATTATTATTATTATTATTATTATTATTTATAATTACTGTTATTATTGAAAGGATCATCTTTCTAATGCCAGCACTGGAAGAGTAGAGTAGCCATATTGGGAATACTGGTCCATGCTATATCTATATGTAATTGTAACATTGCCCAAAGAGTCCAGCTAACTCAGAAGAATTTGTTAATAAGCACACACCATCACCCTGTTTCTATATAGTCACAACCTTTAAATCACCAAACACATATCCAATGTTATCTTATTTGAAGACTTCCTTGGACCCAAATAACTTCTCTCTGGAGACCTAGATAGCGTGACATACTTCCTTGTTGTTTGGCACACTCAGGACTATGGGCAAGGCACCTATTTACAAAAGAAGAATGTTTACATCTAACTTTCAAAACTAGAAAATCTGCCTCTCCCCCTCCCCAACCCCATTTATCATTCTTTTCACCTTTTGTTTTTCAGCACCCAGTGTGGTCTGTGGTTGTCCAGACTGAGCTCATTTCAGAAAGATTTCCTGTAACAGATTTCATCAAAAGTAAAGAGTTAGGGTATATAAGACAAATTTTTAACATGTCCTTTGTGAAAATGGAAACACTGGAGCTCTTGAACCTGCTAAGTTCAACACTGTACTTCTGATTCTTAGCTTGACCTTATCTTGCGACTTTCTCAGAGTGAGAGAATGAAAGTATGGCTGGTTCTATTATAAATAGTTGGACATAACTAATGCTTTTCAAAAATATTTTTAAAAAGCTACTCACAGTATATTTTCGTAGCTTGCATATCCTTGAACTCAGTATAAAGTATTTCAAACAGTTCTGATCATGGATAAATTTGTTTTGGTTTCATCTTGGTGTTCTATGTAAAGTTCGACAGTTTTTATTATTTAAAATTGAGGAAATACTTTAAATTATCTCCTATTTTAAGAATTTGAAATTAAGTATCAGTATCAGTAAATTAGCATAATAAAGATGAGTTATGCAATTATCTTTGTGGAAAGCTTATTTTGAATTTTCAAATATAAATTTTAAAAGTTGACTTTATATATGTTGCATTTTAATTACATCTTATAATAACTTCTATGAAGACGAAACTATTTTATGGCATTTATATTTGGGAATATTCTTTTTGAACAAATACCTGTAATTTGTAGAAATTATAGGAGATAATAAATCGTAATGGTTAGAAGAGAAACTACAATAAATGAAGGAACTCCAAGTCCTTGGTTCTAGTCTTTCTCTTTTCATGGACTTCGTGTTATTTTCAGTTTAAACTACCTGAGTAAAAGGAGGCCGAAATTATTTGGATAAAGCTCTCCATGTAATTTATTTAACTTCAAAGCAAACCAATTGACTTGCACTTCAGTCCTGTAGTCATCATGGGTTGTAAGCAAAAAACAAAAACAAAACAAAACAACAAAATAAAAACAAAACAAAAAACCCCTCCAGAACAAACAAAAAAAATCCCTTCTTAATACTATACTGAAATTAATTTCATTTAGAAATATAAAGCCTTTTTAGGCTAAATGAGAATGTTTTTAAAGTACTATGAAATCTTTAGAAAGTCAACATAATATTATTATTCCTGACCTCTTGGACCCAAGATGTCTATTTTAAGTAATCTGACATTAAAAATGTGCTGACAAATATAGATTAAAAAACAACACAGGAAGTTGTAAATCAGTTGGTAACCCTTAGCATCAAGGAAATAAGAGACCATGAAAATGTAGTCATTTACTTTAGTCAACCTCAACCTTAATTTTTAACTAAAGAAAATTCGCAGAAGGCATGATGTTTACATTTTGGATATTTTATTCATAGTTTGTATGTTTCCTTTTTCTCCAGTGGGCTCATAAATTATTACAAGGAAACATGTTGTCACAGTTATAAATATTTCCCCCTCAGCTTAGCTCCCGCCACCCCCCTGCCTTTTAAATCTCCATTAACTGATTCTTTAACTGCTGTAGTCATTCCTCCGTGATCAGCAGGGCAGGCTTTTCGTGCTTAGGAGGAAAGTGCCACTGATTACTCTTGTTGGCCCGGCATTCTAGAAACAAAGCTCTTTCAGAGAGCACTCAAGCCCTTCCTTCCATGCAGGGCAGCCTGTTGTTATACACATGGGGGTGTCATTATTTCAGTAACTGAACAAGAGTCTTGTCTTTCCTTCCCAGGAACAGCTTTAGGCCCTCTAAGTTTCTGAGTCTTTTCATGGAATCTGAATTCTTAGAAATTAACTACAGGACTGATTTTGTGGACAATGGCACATACAGCAATCAATTTTTTTTCAAAAAGGCCATTTCACCTATACTTTGTTAAAAACAAACTGAAATAATATCAACTCTGAAAAGCTTAGGTGATGTCTGTATTCCAGATTTGAGTGTTTTAGCAATCTGGAATTTTCCCCCCTTACATGTGCAGTCAGGGTCCTGGATTGGCTCTCCCTCAGTAGAGAGTATCTCTGGAACATGTTTTCTTTATTTGTAAAATTAGGGGGTTAGACTAGGTCATCTCTAGTTCAGTCACAGATGCTATATCCTATGTTACTAAATTTCAAGTGGACTTTTCTCTATTTATACAAGACTTAAAGTTGCCAGCCTGTGCAGATCCTCAGATTCAGTATTTTTCTGTCACAAAGTAGAAGAGTATTTGGATTATAGTCTCTGTACTTAATGGAATCTGAAACAGGCTGCAGCCTGTCCATTTATTTCTACTTAATTATCTTCTGCAAACCTGTTCCTCCTTCATTTTCTTTATCTCTCAATGACATCACCAGCTTCTTGGTCTCTGGACTCAAAACCTTGAGACTGTCTTCAGTTGTTCCCTTTCCCTTGGCCTTAACATTCAATCAGGTTTTGGGGGCCCGTTTGGATGTCTGTCACACTTTCCTCCTTCTTCTTCTTCACAGTGCCTACCATGTAGCCTCCAGATCCAAGACCTTGCCTTCAGAGATCTCGACCTTCAGCCATACTGGATTACACTCTATTTTCCCAGTATGCATGATGCCTACAACATAGTGGGTGCTCAATAAATAGTTGCCATATGAAAAGAGAAGGCCAGCCAGCCAAACAGCATGGATAGGGGTGCTTTCCCAGATGTGAGTCTTGCCTGTGCTGCCCTCTTAGCTGGGAGACATTTCTTCCTCATCCCGGCCAGTCAATATTTCATTTGCTCTTCCAGGTTAGCTCATTCACCTCACTGGAGTTTTTCTTGATCTCCCCTGTGCTTCAGAGTTTTTTGCTTCTTCCCCTTGCACAGTACTTATTACCTTGTATTTTGAGGTACAGTCATGCATAAAAGATCTCCCACCACTTTGTGGAAACAACTTGAGGGCAGAGACCATGTCATTCATCTTGAGATGCTAGCTCAAGTCTTTGTACATAGATGACATTCATTATGTGTTAGGTACTCCATTAGGGTAATGATTCATTTAAGAGTTTTAAGGACTGCCAATTTGTTTGATCTTCTATGATTCAGTTTTAAAGGTTTGTCATGAAAAATTATGCCACTTGGAGAAGCAAATCTAATTGTGGCTTCAGTGCAATACTTGTATTTCTCAGTTATGAACAGAGTCCTGGAGTATTTGTTTGGTTACCATAATGCCAAACAACAAAACAAGCTCTCACTGACTGTACTGCGTTGATTAAATTGACTAAGGGTGGTTTTACACAGCATAGTTTAAAATTCTAAAGCATCATTCAGAGATACCACTCCCCCCCCCATATCTCCTGATGGATGTATCATCAGACAATGTCGAGGTTTACTGAGTTGCCCAATCCCAGGGTCCATGATTCACGTTGCTTTTCATAGGCTATCCACCAGCATCCTCAATACCCTCAACACTGTTAATGGTACCCATCCAGGAATTGTGGCAGCACTGGTCACCATCCAGGAAAATGAACATTGACGATGAAGAAAAGAAGTTCTTATTTATTGGGAATTTACTCTGAGCTTGGAATGTGGCTAGTTAGAAAGCACACTAGAAATATTATGTACTTCAATTCATACTACATTGTGAGGAGAGGTTTTATTGACCTCATATTTTGGATGAAGAACCCAAAGCTCACAGAGGTTAAGTAACTCAGTCAAGGCCACTAGAGAATGGTGAATTTGTCAGAACTTGAACCCAGATCTATTTGGCTCCAAAGCCCATGTACCCAATCCTTGTGTGTGTGTACTGTCCCCAGAATGTTTCTCTCTGGTTTACAGGTGAAAAAAAATGGGTTCAGACTAGTAAAATGATATATACACACTAGGGATATGAAAGTATAAGTTCTCAGGGAATTTCAGAAAGAATTTGTTCACTGGTTCCTCACAGTCCTACTGTGCACAGTTCCAAAATACTCAACAAAAGTAAGATATGGAGGATTTAATTTTTTTAAGATGGCAAGATATAAAAGGCATTTGGCTTATAAAGAAATTTGAGAACATACTTAATTCATTTCTGTAAGCAGGAAAGTATAGGAGCATCAGTTTGCTTTTGGTGACTAAAACTGCATGTTCCTGCTCAAATAGCATTTTGTCTCATTTGTTGTAATTATAATTACTGTTTTCTTTGGAATCACAGTTTTTTGTAGGGATAGGCATAGCAGAAAAGCAACCAATAACGTAGACAGTTAAAAAACACATTGAGAAATGAGTATGGTTGTGTGAACAAATCTCTTGTGATTATTCTTCCACTGTGTGCTGTAATGTGCTTTAAATCCATTTCCATATTTTTAATTAACACTTAGTTCCAAAAAACTTTCTGGAGGCCATTTAAATCACAAATGGAGGAAAAAACAAATTTGCTTTATCAGAAAATTGACTATAGACTATTTTGGTGGCTTTTATTATTTTTACATTTTAATGATTAAAATTAACTATAGTCCGATTACTCACAACAGAAGACAGTGAAATAATTTTCATGGCTGATATAATTTTAAAGTCAAACCTGGGTGAATGAGATATTAGTTCTGTTGTGGACAAGTTTAACTGTCCATCCTGTGGCTCTAATTTTTGATCAGTCCCATCCATTTCATAAAAGGAATTAGACAACTGTACCAAGTTACTCTTCTAGCAGAGCCTAGTGATGCTTTGGCTTTATCTCAACAGCTCTCCTATAGGGACTATAGTGTTTGTGCTGTCTTATAGATTTTAGACACTTGTTTTCATAGTTTGAATCATTCATTATTTTTAAAATGTTTATTTATTTATTTTGAGAAAGAGAGAGAGAAAGGGGTAGATAGAGAGAGAGAGGGAGAAAGGGAATCCCAAGCAGGCTCCTCCTTGTCCAATGCAGAGCCCAATGTGGGGCTTGGACCTGCAAACCAGGACCTGAGTGGAAACCAAGAGTCAGATGCCTAACTGACTGAGCTACCCAGGAGCCCCACATTCATTTCTTCTGAGTGAAAAACAGGTTGCACAAATATCGTTTTAAAACTCTTTGCCCCCAAAATATGATCTGCTATTTTGAAACACATTGTCAAAAGTAAAAGGCATCAGTACCACTCTGGGAGGATGCTTATTCATACCCAGTCCTACAACGGAGGCCACTGTCCTTGTCTAGAGAATGGGAATAATAGTGGATAGGTATAGGGATAACCCACTGTGTGGGTATTGTAAAGATTAAATCAACATGTGTAAAGCACTTTCACAGTGCCAGGCATGTGAAAACAGCTTAAAAGTGTGAAGCTTGAGTTTTTAAAATATATTTTTTCATGTCACATATTTATGTCTACAACAACAATAAACAAAGATCTCTCGAGGGAAGGGAGTTGGTCTGTTTTGTTCACCTGGCAGGTGGCTGGTAAATAATGAGAAAGTAATAAATATTTACTGAATAATTAAATGTAGGAAATCATTGTGGCCAATAGTTCATTCTTTCACCATTTCCCCCCTGCTATATAGTCTATTAATATACACAGTGCCAAATTTTAAGATTTTTTTCTGTATCTCTTCCCTGCTACTAGCCCATGCTCCCAACCTCGGTCCTCTACTGTGACCTATAACCAAGACCAATTCTCATCTGTGTGCCCAGCCTGGCTCCTTGACTTGACATTTTCCTCCCCATTAATGGTTATATTCTTCCAAAAGGTGCCCATGATAGATGGAGTCTTGCCAAATGAATAGATTGTAGTGGTAAGACTGAAATATTAGGATGAGTGTAGCTGGTTCCCTGATGAAGAAATTATACAGGCCAGGAAAGCCCTTTGAAGGATCATTCTGGTTTTCACACTTGTATGAACACAGCCCTGGCATGAGGGGTTGCTAATGAAGCCAGAGAATGTGGCCCAGCATGTTAATTTACTTGATTCAGTGAACTTGCTGGTATTTATAAATGAACTTCATATATTAGGCAACTGATATTTAGATTAAAAAAATCAGAAAACAGCACATGCTGTAATATAGTGCTTCAACAGGTTGTAATATCAATCGATTCTAGCAAAGCTACCATCATTTAAGTAATCAAAAACAAGCAAGGACAATGAGTTACTAATCTGAAATCTTGCTAGAAATAAGAAACCAGGACTAAAACCATTCAAATAATACAGGTAAATTGCAAAACTAAGCCAAGTTGTGAATTGGGTTAATCTAATTATACAGTCTACAACTAAGCCATAACAGATTTTGGATTGGAGTATCACTAGAAGTTTCAGCCATCTGATTATCATCATTGCCCTAAGATGAAGCTTTTACCTTTGAAGGATCTGGTATTCAAGGCATGTTTTGAAGAACAGACAGAGTATCAAAATGTTATGAAAAGGCACATTCTATTTCTTTAACTTCTAGTTGTATTTGAAACATTTTATTCTGTTCATCTCAGCAATGATTGTAAATGCTAAGAACTGGGAAGACAATATTTTACAGTAATTCTTTATTCTAAAAAAAAACCATTTTCCTTACAGTTTATTTGTTATAATTGGTTTGTTTACTTGCTTATTAGTAAATAATTTTATTTTTGGTTGTAGACACAGAAGTACAGCATTATAACTGATTTATTCTTTTATTAGATCGATATTTCTGCTGGTATATCATACGGCATTTTATTATTTGAGCAAGAATTTTTTTTAAAGCGTTTGCTGCTACATCTCTGAACTTCACCATCTCACTAGCATCTGTCAGATTTAATCACCTACAGAACTACCTTATAAAGATTACCTTATCAGAAAAAGTGTCAACTTGTGAGCTTAGGTGTGAGAATTGCAAAATAAAGCTGAGCTACACTAACAAATGCTGTGCTAATTTATTGTAAATTATGTTTTTTTGTTTGCAGAGATAAGACACAGAAGTGCTTCTATTTAAATTCATTTCCTATTATTTTAACAAAAATACCAAACAGCTCGACAAAAAATGTGAGAACACAGAATATTCCTTAAATAGGTTCTAGTGATAGTGAAAAAAAATTTTTTTAAAGGGTACCAGTCATGTCACATTGTTCTAGGTGCAGTCAGACAGCACAATTAAGGTAAAACATGGGTGTTTAGAACATTAGATGGAAGTTGCTGATTGTCACATGAAAAGTGATGATTTATAGGATATGAACTAGAAATAATTGCATTGCAAGCTGGTCTACAACAAAGCCTTAATTCACTGGGCTGACACTATAAACTCATAATGTGTCGACCTGGCACCAGCCATGATAGATTATGGCTGTTGAGAACACATAAGCCTGTCCCTTTCATGAGCATTCTGGGAACCGTAGTTCAGATGACCCCAGTAAAAACAACTACAATGGTTTTAGCCAAGCTGGTTCTCTAAGAAATGTAAAAATCATGATGAGTCATTATGTTATTAAAATTCAGAACTAGGTGGCAATGAATCACATGAAGTTATCACCTTCAAATCATCAAAGGGAGTATAAATTGGGTCCTATAAAGTACCATGAGTCTCACTGCATTTTTAACTAGATGGACCTCTTATATAAACAAGGTTTTATTATTATATTTATTGTTATTATTATTAAAACTAGTGTGAAATTCAGTGCACATAAAAGTGAAGGGCTAATGTTGCTAGCTTGAGCCAGGAAGAGGATAAGCCTCTATTTGTAGACTGGTTACATAGCACTGTCATTACATTTTGACCTATTATTGTCAAATGAGTCATTGCCAAACATGGGAATTTGTTTAATTCTTAAGAATGCATTAGTGGGTGGGGCATGTGGTAAGAGGTCCTCAAATTTTAACTTATTTTTAAGTTAAAATAGAATTTTAATAGAGTTCTCTCACGAGAATTTGAGAACCAGCTGTAGGTCACCCCAACTGTTTCATTATCCTCTGCCCCCCCTTTTATTTTTTTCAAATTTTTTAATGTTTTATTTATTTTTGAGAGAGAGAGAGACAGCATGAGCAGGGGAGAGTCAGAGAGAGATGGAGACACAGAATTAGAAGCAGGCTTCAGGCTCTGAGCTGTCAGCACAGAGCCCAATGCAGGCTTGAACCCACTAACCATGAGATCATGACCTGAGCCGACGTGGGACGCTTAACCGACTGAGCCACCCAAGCACCCCTGCCCCCCTTGTTTAATACACTGGATCTAGAAGTACCATTTAAGAGAAAAGACCATTTTGCTGGCTTTGCTGAACTTCTGCTAACAAGCTGTATGCTGTACCAGATTACATATTTAAAAGAGATTTGCCTCCTGATAAAATTTAGATTTAAGTTCAATTCGGTTAGTTGATCTGGGTGCATTCCATCCAGGTAGGATTTCTAAACTCACAGGGTTACAAACTGTAATTGGAGGTAAAGTTAGAAGGCAGGGAATACAAAATCAATTATAACAATATGTGGAAAGGACTACACCTGAGCTAGACTAGGGGACTACAAGATGAGTCATACTTTACTGAACAGTTGACTGAATAATATACCAGGTAGGGGACCAGCCAGACAAAGACACTAACAAGGAAGGGAAGGGTAAGGTATAGTATGCAGGTGGATTCCATTGCCAGCTATCTACTGTTCACAATAATGATCCAAACCCAGAGGATAAGTAGCATTAAACCACTTGAATACAAAAATATCTTAAAATAAACTTGGCTCTTGAAGAAGTTGAGCGTAATTGTTAATTGCTGGTAAATATGACTTTGATTATAAGGAAGAAAAGAAGAAATACTATTGTTGGTTAATGGTTACTTTTACTTAACATGTTTATAGTTGGAGGGATACAAATAGGCCTCTGGTCATAGATTATGGAAAACACATTGATAGCTAAATATTTTTTTAAAATCCAAATATTAATAACTACTGACATTTATGTAGTCTTTTTCTCCCAAGCTCTTGACAAACATTACTGAAGATACTTACAGGAATAGCACTGAAATGCTGCTACTCTTTAAAAGGACAAAATGTTGATTCAAGAGAAAAGTAGCAAATGGTTGATCTACTTAAATACGGGTCTGCAGAATATAGGTGTGCATTTGAAAATGAAAACTCATACCACAGCACCTCCCTCCCCAAGCGTTTGTCATATTCTATTTCAACTTAATTGAATTAGTGGTTTTATTTAACTCCACTCTGTTACTAAGACACAGATGGTGTTTGTATTTTTTTCTTAGATGGTGATTGAGCTAGTTTAGGATTGCTGTATGACCGTACCTACCAGGGCCGGTGGCATCTCTCCTCTGAGGACCTCAGCTCTGGCTCTGCAGTGCCTCCCAGTACGAGGAAGGTTGATATGCCAATGCAACACAGGAGTGCCTCCTACTGAAGGACTAGTTTGTTTGATTAAGAACCAAGATTATCCTTAGTTATCTGCAAGAAACCACCTGGCTTAAACAAATTTAATTTATGAAATATTAGATGAAATGAATTGTTGCTGGGCTGCTTGGTGACACTGATTAAAAATATGTCATGTTTGTCATACTTACTTGAACAAAGTATAAATTACATGGCAATAACCATTTTTAAAGACAAGAGAACATAAAACATTTAATGTATACTCTTAGGGCTCTTACTGTAAAATATTAATTATTTTATTGCATTCTCAAAGTATGATTGGAAATGACAGAAATATAATTTGTTTCTTTATATTTCCTGTAAAGATGTTAATATAAATCCTATATGTCTTCAAAAATTCAGCTAAACTCCCAGAGCCTCCTTAAGCTTTCATTTTTTTTTTTCAGGAAACAAGGCACTGTGTTCCTAAAACTTTCACATATACAATCATTTTTAGCATACCTTTGCTGAGCATGCACTACAAGCCAAGAACTGTCTAGGCCCTGGGGATTCAGACACGACCAAACATATATTCCTCGAGTTTCACGAAGGTCACAATCTAGTGCATGGGTTGGGGGCTTGGTAGAGATGACATACGAAGTGATTTGTAGAGTAAAATAGTTATTAGAAGTATATGTAGGGTATCCTAGAAATATAGAGGAAAGACAGCCACTTCATTGTAGAGGAAGGGAAGAGGGGAAGAAAATTAGGGAAAAAGTAAAGGGGAAATGGTGCCTTTATTAAATCTTGAACCTTATTTAGGGTTAGCATGCAGATGAGGTCAGATTGAGAAAATCTCACACAGAAAGACAGAGAAAGTGGCATTTACAAAAACAGAATATAAGAAGAGCATTCTAGGATAAGGGATGACACAATGTTGGTGAAGAGCTGGGCTCACACAGGTCTGGGTTTAGTCCCAGCTCTGGTGTTTATTATTAACTAAATGACCTTTGGGTAAGTCATTCAATTTCCAAAATGCCTAGGTTTTTCACCTGTCACAAGGGGCAAGTAACTTACTGACATTTAATTGGTAGAACCCATTTTCTTGGGGGTTTTTGTGGGAACATATATCAAAAATTCAAAGGTCAGAGCAATGAAAATAAACATTATCATGTAAAAGTCTAACAACAAAATGAAATTTTGTTTGAGGAATAATAATGTTTTCAGTATTTAAATGTTCTACATTTAAAATGTGATTTATAGGGGCCCCTGGGAGGCTCAGTCGGTTAAGTGTCCGACTTCATTCAGCTCAGGTCATAATCTCAATCTCACAGCTAGGGAATTCAAGACCCATATCAGGCTCTGTGCTGATAGCTCAGAGCCTGGAGCCTGCTTCGGATATTGTGTCTCCCTTTCTCTCTGCCTCACTCCCACTCATGCTCTGTTTCTCTTTCTCAAAAATAAAGATAAAAAATTTTTAATGTGATTTATAATCTTCTGGAGTAAGTCATGTCCAAGAAGTAAGTGTATGTTTGTCTTTTGCTATAGCTACACTGAAATGATGGCAAAAAAAAAAAAAAAGAGAAAGAAATCAAGGGATTTATTTTCCATATGTCCAAATAATATCTAACAATTTTTAAAATAAGTTTTTTAGCAAAAATTAGAAGAATGCAGTTCCCTTATCCTTTGCTGAGAGGAAGCCTGCTTGATTAATGTAATTAAAGGCTTGCTTGTAACTCAAGACTCAATTAAAAAAATAAATTTGGCCTTATTACTTTACTTCCAACTGGTGGTTTTCCTAGTGTGATTTTTGAGCTAAAATCTGCGGCTGCTTTGTTCATGACACATGAATTGTTTTAGCACATCCTTTCCCCTGCTGTGCATATGATTAAGAAAGCAGAGGTTAAATAGTGCAGTAAAGAATTGGGTAAATTCATTCTATTTTTGCTCATAGTGCCTTTTTAGTTCCCCTCCCCCTTTTCGGGACTGAAAGAGTGCAAGAGCCTATTATCTTTTCCTGAAATAATTTAGGATAGATTCTTAGGCTGAAAGTGTAACTTTTCTCTCTAAACGTTTTCTAGTACACTGATTTTGTGATGTCTGTGCTATAGACATTATTCATATTAGCAAGAAAACCAAATGCAAGCACATCCTCCCATTTTTTGAGTGCTCATGTATGCCAGGCACTGTGATAAGTAATTTACATACATTGTTTTACTTGCCATAATCCTATGAGGTAAGGATAATCATTCTCATTTCTAGATGAGAAACAAGAGACTCTGAGCAGATATGGTACTTTTCCAAGATGCCACAATTAGCAAGAGACCAAACTAAGGTGCTAACTCTGGTCTACTTCATCTTAAACCTCGGTTCTTATCCATTTGCATTTTTTTTTGTAGGGCGGGTTTGATTCAAATGATTTAAATGAGTTCTGATAGAGTATCTTGTATGTTATTGGTGTGATACATGTTAAATTCAATTGAATAGAAATTTTATGATCATGGAGGACAAAGAGCAGTGAGTTGATACCTTCCTTGAATTTATAGTCTAATGTGGACGTGACTATAATATGAAGTATACTATGATAAGCAGCAAAGAAGTAGGGATGGTATCGTGGGGGAGATCATGACAAACTCACCATGTCCTGTTTCTTTCCTTAAACCTGCTCATTCCCCAATCTTCCAGCTAATGGTGTTAACACCCACCTGGCTATTCAAAGCAGAATCCTGGGGCCATCCTTGATTCCTCTCTCTCCCTCACCCTTTGTATCCAACACTTCAGCAAATCTTGTCAGATCTACTCTGAAATCTATCTGATATCTACTTTTGTCTATCTTCCTGCCACCACCCTTTCCAAGCCCCCTGGACCACAGCCATCACCTTTTAGCTGTGGAAAATAAGTCTCCCTGCTCCCCTACACAGTAAGAACCATATTCAAGGAACAGCAGAATAGGTTTTGTGGAGCCTGAATCTAAGTTCTGATACAAAATTACATATAAAAAATGAATATATAGAACGATAAAAGTAGTAATGAGAAATTACATATATCAAAAAGCTGACAAATTCTACAAATATCACAAAACAAAAAAATAAGTTAAAGATGCTGACCTTATACCTGTAATACATTTTACTCTACTCTTTGGGCTTTTCATCAGCTCTCATATGACAATGATTTTGTAATATTATTTCCATAGAAAGAATTAGAAGATTAGTTAGTCTTTCCTCTAGTTTGTTAATGGAATTTCAGCCTCACAACTCATTATTGGTTATATCATGTACATGTCAGAATTGATGTCAAATTTCAGAAAACCTGTATCAAGTTTCCTTTCATATATGAATTATAGAGTTTAAAATTCTTTTCAGGTTCTCTTCTTCAGTGAAAAATTTAAAATAATCTTTACTATTTGAATGGATGGCACTCATTAACTAATTTGTGGCAATGTCTTCATTGCAGAGCTATATTATTTGTTTGATGTTATCTTCAAAGATGTTAGTATTTTTTTGTAAAAATGCAGGAAATTTAAATCCTTTTACAATGTGTTCATATGATTCATTCCTCTTCACTAATTGGACTATCAAGCAATCTAGAAGCCTATTCATTCCTTCAATTTAAAATGTATTTCTTCCCCTTATTTGATTACTATTTTGGTTATGATCTGAATTTAGGGAGCTTACAATTACTCATTGATGTCAGAGTAATTTCTATTGATTTAATTGCACTTCTGTATTGCCCTTGTTTCATATTTCACTATACTTTGAATAAGTTCTTTAATAAATCAATTTAAAGATGACAAAAGAAGGTACTCTGAACATAAGTCCAAATCACAAGCTGTAATTCTCACTTGTTGAACTAAAACATTCCAAAAGTCGGCCCGAATTGTAGTTAAAATGGTATGTTCAAAATTTATTGAATAAAACGTTTGCATTTCATTTGCACTTGCGTTGTTCTTCCAAGTCTTCAAAAATATATTTTAGAGTTCTTAAAATGTCATTTAACTCTTATTGAGAGACTTGAATAGCTTTTTACACTGCTGATAATTATTAGAATTTTCCATAGACTAGCTTGTAGCTCAGTACATTTCAAACCTGGTTTCTCTTCCACTACTTACACGTTTGGGGCCTGGTCCTAAAGAACACACTCACATTGCAATATGACCTTGGACCCTGTATCTTTGTGTCAATACATCATAATGGGTGGTAGAAGCCATATCTGCACAAAGATGGCTAGATATAGATCATTATATGAGAGTTCCTCTTCCTAGTTCAAAAAACGACCTTTCTAATATATCTAGCTATATACCTTCAACTGCCTGGAGGAAGTTTATACTTTGTCATTCCATTACCACATTAAATTTAATGTATTTAACCCTAAACTTAATCATCACAATCCTTACTATCATTATGAAAATGTTTTTTCCAACTATGTCAATGGCACAATTACTTTCAGATCCTCTTCCTCAAATCTCTACAAGTTTTGATTCACCTTAACTTCTTAGTCTTTCATATCTAAATGGATATCAACTTCTGTGATACTTTTCCTTATAGTATTTCTTATATATGCTCATTCCTTTCCATTTCCATTGCTATTATCCTAGGCTTATTTTTTTTTATCATTTCTCAATTTCTTAATTTCCTCATTTATCTTTTTATCTCTAATCATTTCATATCTTTCTGTCCATCTCATTTCAAATATTGTGTATAACATTACCAAACTTACGTTGAGCAAAATACTGCTTTTATCATACCAATCTCATGCTTCAAAATGGTAATCTAGAATTGTCTTTTTTAAAACATTTAGATAAGAATTCTTATCAAAGCTGGAATAAAAAAATAAGTTCAAATTTCTGAGGGATTCAAAATAATATTATTAACTTGGATGACTTGAGTGAAAAGCCAGCCTCAATTTGACAGTAGTCATATTATAGAATATTTTCTAAATAGAATTTTACTTTTAAGTGATTGCATTCTCAGCCTTTCAACCAGGATGTCCAGAGGAGTTAGCTTTTGTGACTAAGACACCTACTATTTATCATAAATTCACTTCTCTCCTATGCATATAGAATCTTATTATATATCATTGTTGAGAAAATCCTCACCTAAACAACTTTCTGGAGGACTTAGTTCTCTTGTAGAACCCCTGTTAAAAGGATTAGTATAGTACCTGAAATAAACTGCTAATAAAACATTACAAGCAGAGATTCTGCATCTACCTTTAATGACTTAAAAAACCCACTTCATTTATAATAACAATGTCCATTTGTATATAAACAGTGAATACTGCCAAATTCAAACCCTGTCCTACTTAAGAAAGCAAGAGGCTCTTTATAGACAGCCTCCATGTAATATTGTCTAAATTATGTGTCTCTGTTCTTTTAGAAACTAAAATTTTACTATTGGCACAAACTAGGTTTACATTCTGAAATTCTAAGTTATTTACATTTGAATTTGTTAGGTTTTTACTGCTTATAATTTGCAAAAGACTCTAACTGCTACAATGAATATTGTCCAACATAATTGTTAACATATAATGTATATTACAATGTTTATGTTAGAATTATATAAAGATACAAATATTTTGAGAGGATTCTCAAATATTTAGGAGAATAAAATATGATATAATATTTTGACTCTGGGTTATCATTAAAATTTTTGGGGGGGGCACCTGGGTGGCTCAGTTGGTTATGCGTCTGACTCTAGATTTTGGCTCAGGTCATGATCTCGTGGTTGTGAGATAGAGCCCCACACTGGGCTCCATGCTGGGTGTGGAGCCTGCTTAAGAATCTCTCTCTCCCTCTCCCTCTGTGCCTCCCCAATGCACTCTCCCTCTCAAAAAAAAAAAAAGGTTTTAATTTTTAAATTAAATTAAAAGTGGGTAACGTTTGTTTGTTAATAATATACAGTAGTAATATTGGTATATTTGGATGGCATTTAGCTTTTAAAGTGACAGAAAATCCAAAATTCAGCTTTAACTAGATACTATTTTACCTGGCCTTCACAGAAAAATCCAGAGGTAATAGAAAGCTATTATTTTGGGGTCTAGTTCCTTCTGTCTTGCTCCTCTTCCATGTTGGGCTCTATTCCCAAGATTACCTCATGGCCCAAAATAATTGCTCCATCAGAAGCCATCCGTTTCTATTCTAACCAGAAAATAGGAGAAAGGCAGAAAGAAAGATCTTGTCCTTCCCTTTAAAGGCACTTCCATTAAGTTCCAACTTTACGTTTAGTCAAATCCCATCAGCCAGAATTGTTATGACTAAGTTTACTTATTTATTTACTGAAAAAGAGCCTGGAAAATGAAGTCTATTCCAATCAACTTTTTGCCCAGCTGAAAATCTTCTATTAAGGGCAAAATGAAAGAATGAATCTGGGGAGACAATTCGGCAATTCTCCTACAGATCATAGTGTCCTCAGTGGCAGTCTCCAACTGTCTGATAATAAACTTTATGTACTAAGCGGATGGTAAGACCTATACCAGCAAATTACACCTAGTTGTAGCAGGCAAAATTTAACTTGCCAGTTTTTACCCATGCTGAAACATCAGAGTCACCATGGAACTTTTAAGAAGTAGACATACCAAGGCCTAACCTACATGTATTGAACTAGGATTATGGGGGGAGAGGTCGAGTTTATTTTTAAAAGCTGATTCAGATGATTCAGGTACATGGTGAGGTTTAGATAGCATGCTCTCCTGGTGGGACATCTGAACCACTTTATTTCAGAACTGATAAGGGAAGAAAGTACAGAAAACATTGGGTTAGAATTGTTAGCATCTCCTTAAATGTTCCTCTGTTCCTTCATTTATCTTACCTGGCTACCTATTCTTCTCTTCCCCACCTGACATCAAGCCCTCAGAGCAATTTTGCCATACCTCACATGAGAAAGGAAATAGAAAAAAGGAATTTAGGATAAAAAAAGTTTCCTGCAAGGAACCTAAGTGATAGATGAATGACATTTATAGTTATAAAGTGAACTACTTGAAGGTAATATCTTCATCTTTTTCAAGAGGACCTCCAGGGCCTATGGCATGGAAGAACTCAAAAACTGTTGGTGTGAGCAAATTCTAAGCTATATTGGTACCAGACTGGTTGATCTAGTGTAGCTGTTCCAGGGCCTTTTGGTGGGAAACTGAGACTCAATATTTAAGAATTACCATCACCTAGTCTTGGATGGTTTCATTTGGCTGACTTTATATGATTTTACTGACAGAAAACTGCTGTCAGACCTGTATGGAGTCTAGAAAGAGAGAGGAAGCTCCTGCTATACTGCCTTACCTTTCTGAGGTGGTCTTCTGAGCCCCACGTGTTCCTTTCTGACTGTGGACCACGTGATGCTCATGCTGTACACAGTTCTGGGGGTTTATTCTAGATCCCTCTGAAGGAAACTATCTGCTTGGGCCCCAATCTTATTCCACTGATTTTAATCTGTTCTACAAAGATATTTCAGACTATATCATTCCTTGTCAATGGAATGTCTTACATTCCTGGCCTTGGAAAATCTCATTTTTCTCCCAGATTCTCTTTAGAACATAGAGTACAAGGATATGCAGTACTAAGCATGCTTCATCTAAAATTTTAAGGTTACCTTTTAAAAATATTTTTTGAGAGAGAGAGAGGAAAAAAAAACATGAGTGGGGGAGAGGGAGAGAAAGAGAGGGAGACAAAGAATCTGAAGCAGGCTCCAGGCTCTGAGCTGTCAGCACAGAGACTGAGGTGGGGCTTGAACCCATGAACCGTCAGATCATGAACTGAGCTGAAGTCAGACACTTAACCAACTGAGCCACCCAGGCGCCCCATTAAAAAAAATTTTTTTTAAACATTTTATTTATTTTTGAGAGACAGAGCATGAGCAGGGGAGGTTAAGGTTGCTTTAAGTTAGGTTGAGTTTCTCAACTATGGTTCTAATCTCATTTTGCTAAACAAAACTAATGCCATCCTCCACTCTGTTCCACATTATCTCATTCTATTTTTATTTTAAGATTTTATCCAACACTTCTAGTTTGGATGAGCTTACTTATAATCTCTTTGATCATGGCTATTGCTTCAGAAAGAGCTCCACTTACTTCTTTAGTCATGAATGTTGCCAGTTAACTAATGGTCTATAATTATAGACGTTTAAACTTTGAAAAACCAGTGTTTTTCCCTTCCCATTTGCAGGAGACAGATTTAAAGAGATTTATGTGAAGAGACAAAAATCCATTGTATTTGTTGTTGACATAAAGCGCTGCAGATAGCTTTCTGGTTTTTGTCTCAACTCTTGTTAATGTTTTCCCTCCCTCCTACTTCTTCAAGAAAGTCTTAATTAGGTTCTACTGGTTCTTAACACCTGTTTAATTTCCCATTTAAGAAGGAAAGTGGGCTTTAGGCTTTGAGTAGTTAGCAGGCACCTTTGCATTAGCAAATGGAAAACCTTGGGCAGTAAAGCAGTAGGCTACTGGTGGAAAAGAGTAAATACAAAAGGAATAATCAGACACCTAAATCCACAGATATGAGGATTTTGCACACATTGAACTTGATTATTAACATGCACCCAGAGTAAAAAGGGGCTTGGGATACGTTATACATATGAGTGCACACATGCGTGTGTGTGCATGACTCACATGGTAATTAACAACAGTTCCAAACCCCAGAAAATAAGAGTAAAAAAAGGTTTAGGGCTAAGAGGAAAAACAAACAAATCCACTTGTTTTGAAATAACCAATATGTAACATTAACTTATCCTCAGAAAAAAGTTTAAATCTTGAATTGGAAAAATAACAACACTTGAGTTTGAAAAAAATTGCCTTTTGGATATTTTTGGTAAATATAAGTAAGTATATATTCTAGGCTAAACTTGTATTGTCATTTTTTCTTTTGTAGTTTAAAAATATTAGTCTTTATGCTTCTAACAATAAAACTCCATTTTCATTACATAAATCTAATAAATGTCTTAGATGAATTTATCTTCCTAGTTAAGGATTTGATTAGGCCCTTTCTTCTTTATTATTTAATTATGTAAAGAAAAACCAAGGAAAGAAATCTATTTCAATAAAATAATGAAGAAATATAGATAACAAGCTGACATGCTTTAATTTGTATTTTGAACTGCAAATCTTCTGAACTGTGAGTGTTTTTATATTTTAAAACTAATTTAACTTCTAGTTACAAATTTAAAAAATGACCCAATTACATCAAACTTCAGTAATTTGAATGTAATGTTTTTGTCAGTTTGAAAATCATCCTCATGGGCATAAACATGAAGTTTTAACCAAACCTCCACAGGAGGGCACTATAGCGTGACTCTGGTATAAATTGCAGCTACAGCAACCCATTTTGTCATTATCTGGCCTTGATTAAACATCTGAAATAGTGAGTCTTTTTCCTTAATTAGAAAATTCTAGTTTTCAAAACTCAAGATAGGCAGGTTTCACACGTGGCAAATATATTTTCTTCGATAAAAATAGGAATATAGGTAATTTAATCTCTTTTGTGGCATACATTCAACATAAAATCTTCTTTCAAAATACAGTAAAATTGGTATGATGTGTGGTCTGGATGAACATTTTAACAAATAGTAGGAATATTTTAGAAGTAGGAGGCTAACCGGGGCGTCTGGGTGGCTCAGACAGTTGAGCGTCCGACTTCGGCTCACGTCAGATCTCGCGGTTTGTGGGTTCGAGCCCCGCGTCGGGCTCTGTGCTGACTGCCAGCTCAGAGCCTGGAGTCTGTTTCAGATTCTGTGTCTCCCTCTCTCTCTGACCCTCCCTGCTCACGCTGTCTGTCTCTCTCTCTCAAAAAACAAAACAAAACAAAACAAAAAACATTACAAAAAAAAAAACTAGGAGGCTAACCAATCAAAACCCAAAGACATTAAGCAGATAAATGCATTATTACTTAATAAGTGGTACATTTTTATAAGTAACATATATAAATAGCATATGTAAATGTTATTACAAATAATATGTATTGTAATGATATGTAGCTAACTAGACAGTAGATAGGCAAATCTCAGTGAATGTAGAAATGGAATCAACATCCAAGTAGCAAAGCATTTCCAAACTGGTTAACCTTCTCCTAAAAAGGCTTTAAAAACATCCACTGTAATGATAAAAATTAAGATTTGTAAAATCTTCCTTGTCCTAACTTTCAATTTCACTAGTGTGTTTTCAAGTTGCTTTTCATGAGGTAAAATATTTTGATACTCTGCGAGTTAAATCAATACAAAAGTAACTGTAATCTTGGCAGCTACCATGTGTCTTTGTGGCCTTGCCTTGTTACTTTGAGGACTAACAGAATGCCATACAAGTCTAAAAAAGCTATATTGAATAGAAAGTTTCATAAAATTTGAAGAGTGAAAAGAGCAGTGGTTATAGGTAAAGTTATATAATTCTATAACTGTACATAAAAATCTGTTTCCATTAAGGAACTTAGTCATTTCATTATAGTTTTGCCAAAAAATGGCAGGCATTTGGGTAAATCCTAATGATGAAGAAAAAGATTGGTAGAAAGTTAATGGGATGAAAATTCCAATATCAACCAGGCTTAACTTTTTGGCGGTACATATCCTTTATGATCAAATACTGGTAACTTTAATGTTACAGGAATTTATAGTTAAAGCAAAATAATATAACTGCAATACAAATCTGACAGCTTCCTGAATCTACATTTTATAATAGAAGTTGATGACATATTTTGATACAAATGCAAGGCATTAAAAAGAGAAGTTCTCTAAAACTTTTGATAGTTCACACCACCAAATGTTGGTTGAATAATTAAATTTGTTAAAATGCTAGTTCATCACTCCCCTGGGGATTCAAGACAGCTTGTTTTAATTTACATATCTTTTCTTTTAGCTTATAATTCTTTAGCCAATAAAGAATTCAAAAAGTGGATTTAAAATTAATACAAAATAAGAAAATAAGACTTGGGTAATCTGTTTGTATATAATAAAATTATTTTTAAATATTATTATTATGTAAAATTGTAAAATTACATAATCAGTTACTTAACATAAATATTAGAGTCCTATATCATCAATGTTTCTTTACTTTTTAATCTGGAATCTAGCTAACCCACAATATGCCATTTACTTGATTTTTTGATTTTTAGAACATCTATTTAAAAATGTTCTTCCCAGCTTTACTGAGGCATACTGTTATATATTTTTAAATTTCATATTTAATGTATACATTTTGATGAGTTTGGACATATGCATACACCCATGATACCATCAATCAGGATTATAAACATATACATTATCTCCAAAAGATTTCTTATATTCCCTTTCTTCTTTTATTTATTTATTCTTGTGGTCTTATCACTTAGTATGATATTTATCCTCTTAAGGTTTTTTTTCTTTTTAACAAATAGTTTATTGTCAAGTTGGTTTCCATATAACACTCTTAAGGGTTTTTTAAATTGGCAATACTGGATTGTTAACAATAGGCACTATGTTGCTTAGCAGTTCTCTAGAACTTATTCATCTTGCATACCTGAAACTTTATACCCATTGAATAGTTCCCCATCTATAATCCCCTTTATCCCCTGATGACTACCATTCTATTCTCTGCTTCTATGAGTTTGACTATTTTATATATCCCATATAGATGGAATTATTCAGTATTTGTCCTTCTGTAACTAGCTGATTTCACTTAGTGTATGTCTTCCAGATCCACCCATATGTTGTTGCAAACAGTAGAACTTCCTTCTTTTTAAATGCTGAATGATATTCCACCACATTTTCTTCATCCATTCATCCACTGATGGACATTTATGTTGTTTTCACATCTTTGGTATTGTGAGTAGTGCTGCAATGAACTTGGGGTGCTAGTATTTTTTCAAAGCCCTGATTTAGATTCTTTTGGCTACCTACCCAGAAGTGGGATTGCTGGACCATATGGTAGTTCTATTAAAAAAATTTTTTTGAGGAACCTCTTTATTATTTTCCACAGTAGCTATACCTTTTAACATTCCCACCAATAGTATATAAGAATTCCAATTTTTCCATATCCTTACCAATATCTATTGTATTTTTTCTTTTAAATAATAACCATCCTAGGGGCACCTCATGGCTCAGTTGGTTAAGCCTCCGACATCAGGTCAGATCATGATTTCGCGGTTTGTAAGTTTGAGCCCCACACTGGGCTCTCTGCTTGTCAGCGCAGAGCCTTCTTCAGATTCTCTCTTCCCTTTCCCTGCTTGCATGCACATGCACACATTCTCTCTCTCTCTGTCTCAAAAATAAATAAATATTAAAAAATAAATAATAACCATCCCAACTAGTGTGAGGTGATTGTGGTTTTGATTTCAGTTCTCTGATGAGTACTGATATATTAAGTATTTTTATTATATCTGTTGTTGATTTGTATGTCTTCTTTGAGGAAATGTCTGTTCAAGTCCTTTGCCCATTTTAAAAGCAGTTTGATATTTGTTTTTGTTTTTGTTTTGTTTTGTTGCTATTGAAATGTAGGAGTTCCTTACATATTTTAAAATTAACTCTTTATCAGATATATAATTTGAAAATACTTTCTCCCATTCTATAGGTTGCCTTTTCATTCTGTTTTGTTTCCTTTGCTGTGTAGAAGCCTTTTTAGTTTGATGTTTGCTTATTTTTTGCTTTTGTTGCCTATGTTTTTGGTGTTATAGCCATGAAATCATTGTCAAGACCAATGTCATAAAGCTTTCCCTCTATGGTTTCTTCTAGTTTTACAGTTTCAGGTATTATGTTGAGTTCATTTTTGTGTATGGTGTAAGATAGAGGTCCAATTTCATCCTTTTGCATGCGGGTGTCCAGTTTTCCCAACACCATTTGTTGAAGAGACTATCCTTTCCCCATTGTGTATTCTTGGCACCCTTGTTGAAGATTATTTCAGGTATAGTCAAGAGACTTGATGTTAGTAATTCAAAAAATGCAACTTCTGGGATCTATATTAGGGATAGGCCAAGTTTCCACTGAATTTTATATCATTCTTGGATACTAAAATGTCTTCCTTAAAAAAAAGCTTTATTAAGAAAATTTTTTTCCCTCTTTCCTTCCTTCCTTCTCTCTTTCCTTCTCTCTTTCTTTCTTCTTCTCTCTCCTTTCCTCTCCAACCTTCCTTTTTCATTTATTATTTTTACCAAAGTCAGTAAGTGATACCAGTAGATTTTTCACAAAATCTAATGTGTCAAAATGAAAGCAAGTTTTAGTTAATGAAATGCTCCACTTATTAAGTACTAAGCAAAATTTACCGCAAAAATTTATACTTAATTTCCAAGTTTGACTCCACTAAAAAAAAATCAGTATTTTGGGGCATGATTATTGTTCCTATTTTAGAAAAAAGAACAATCAGAAGGTGAAATATGACATTGAATACTAGAAACCATCACAATATAATAGTTAAAAAGAGGAAGATAATGGGAAGCTTACAATCCTGGCTTTTATATGGGCTCCATCTTTAGGTGAATGAAATGATACATTGTGCTTCCTTGAGCAGGATTATATAATAAAATCCAATATAAACAGGAGACAGAAGATGTGGAAGTAACTTCTCTGAAGGACCCACATAAACATTTTCAGTGCTCCCATAATTCAGACTTTAAGATTTAAAGAATATTTGGTCAAAATGTTTTTTGTCTGTTTTACGTTTTTTCTTTTGAAATAATTTCTAACTTACACATAAATTATAGAAATAACAGAATTACTGCATAACGATTCAGATTAAATTGCAGACTAATGCTGCATTTCTCATCAGACTTCAGTGTACATTTAAGTAGAATGGCACTTTCCTATATAATCACAGAACAGCTATTAAAATTAAGTTTGATCTAATACTGCCATATAATCTCCAGACTCCAAGAGAGTTTTGCCAATTATCCTAATAATGTCTTTTATAGGTCTAGGATCCAATCCAGAAGAAGCATGTTTGGTATTTAAATATTTCTTCAGTCTCTTTCAGTTTATAAGAGTTCCTCAGTTCTTTCCTTATTTTCCTTGACCTTGACACTTTTGGAGAGCCTAAAACAATTACCTTTTAAGATATTGTTCTTTTGGGATTTATTTGATGTTCCTCATGATTTATGTGTTTTTGACAGAAGTACCCAGAAGTGATGTTATATTCTTCTCATTGCAGTTTATCAGTAAGCAAAAATGTGAATTAATATTAAGGTGTATTACTTGGATAAGATGGTATTGGTTAAGTTTCTCTGCTGCAAAGTTCATTATTCAGTATGTTATACTTATTATTTAATAAGCAGTAAGAATTTTTATGGGACTATATTGAGACCATGTAAATATTCATTTCCTCATCAAACTTACACCTTTAGTTTTAGCATTCTTTGATAAATCATGCTGAAATAAATTATTATTGTGATAGTTATCAAATGGTAATATTCTAATTTTATTATTTTTTTGGATTTATTAGTTGTTATTCTACTAATGCATCCTATTTCCCCCATATATCTATTTTTTTAATTCATGTATTAATCCATTAATGCTTCATGGATATGTATTTTATTCAAATGGTTACAGTTTGTTACTATTGTAATTTATTTTGATGTCATATTGGCTAGTAGGACACACTTCAAGATGAATCCTGTTTCCTTTGAACAAGATCCCATCACTTTTTGTATACTTCTTTGCTTTCCAGCACATTAACATATTCCAGATCCATTTAACTTGTTTTTTCCCCAAACCCAAAGTCAGCCATTTCTTTTATTGGATAATGATATTTAGAAGCCAAGAGCTGGACACTTAGTGTGCTCATTGTTACTGAGGTATCATTGTTTTTGGTTCTCTCAGCAGATAATATTATAAAAGTATCATTATACTATATCTATCTATGTGTCTATCTATCTTTCTATCAATCGATCTATCTATCCATCTTAAAACCCATTAGTTTACACTGATAACTACAATAATACCCTGTGATTTACTGCAGTCTTCTCTCTTACCACATAATATAACTCCCTTCGCCTAGAGTCACAAAGCCCATTTTTCTTGACACACTTATTTGTTCAATGCGCCTACCCATATGCAAACAATTTTCAAATTTGTGCCAGTCAAAAGTTCAGCCCTCAACCTATGCCACCCTCTCTCTCCCTGTTCCCTCCATTCATGCTCCAAGAAGGCCAAAGGGAAATGAATGAAGAAAGTAAGAAGGAGGAAAGGCTTGAGAATCTTGGCTCTGGCTACATCAGTCTCCCTTCCTGCTCCTAGCTGTAGTGACTGAGTGCTGGACTCTGGATGGATATGCTGCATTTCTCCAGCCTCTTACTGGGTGTGCTTGGCTTGGTCAAAATTTTTGAAACTCCAAATTCTGAAGTAATCTTTTGGAGTTTATTCAGTATTAATTGAAACAATCAGGTTAGCTATGTAAGCATATAAAAGGGATTAATATTGTTACATTCTTTTTCCCTTATAATCTCAAGGGCGAAATATGTTTATCACCATTAAAGGAAGATATAAAATGCATAGAAATATTATATATTATTCTTTCTTTTTAATTGATAAGGGGATATCTAATGAATTTACTTATGAGACTAGTTCCCCATTGATATGTTTTGCCCAGAGATTCACAATCACTTGGTGACATTGGTGCTGCTTTGTAAATACTGACAGGACAATTGCAGTACTGGCAGATCTTTCTCATACTTCCATATTTCAAGAAAGATATTTTTATTGCAGAACATCTGAAAATTGACATGCCAAGTGTTAAAGGCCTTGATATAAACATGAGTAAGAATCATGGGGGAAGGCACTTGTTGGGATGAACACTGGGTGTTATATGGAAACCAACTTGACAATAAACTCTTTAAGAAAAAAAATATATATATAAAGGTCTGATAATAATAATAATAATAATAAAAAGAAAAACAAACAACAACAAAAATAGAAAACTCAACAACACATAAGACTTACAGAGGTAAAAGGATCTAAAGAAATTATATAGAAAGATATAATAACCATATCTTCAGGTGCATTCAAAACAGGCTAAAACAAAGGAAGGCTGAAAAAATGGTTTTAGTTCTATGGCATTATAGTCTAAAAACACTGAATGTGTATGACCCACAGATTTTAAGGCTCTAGAAATAAATTTAAAACCAATTCTGTAACAGATGTTAATGTAAATGCTGCTTACAGGCATTGATAAAACACTTTGCCTTCCCTCTACTAACATATTCCATAATTATACTGTGATTTAAATAGTTTATATATAGAGAGATGAATGTGGAACAGGAGAAAAGTAGTCATACATTAGCATTCGGAGTAAGTAATTCAAACATCTAATTGTTCCAGCTCAAGGAATATTTAAATAATATTACCAGTTAGGTGTTCAGAATTATTTTGGTTTATTTTGTATTGAGTCATGCTGATCATTTACAAAATTAAAAAATATTCCTTATCATTATAGATGCACATTACAGAAAAAACAAAAAAGGAACAGAATGACAGACAACTATCAGAAAAACATTTCTGCTTTTCTTTTATCCTCGATACGTTCAAAAATCAGTTTTTAAGACTGAGCTTGTGCTATTTGCAGAGTTATGGATGAAAACAGATATTTGTAGTTTTTTTTTTACTGGAGAGAAATGCTGTGTGTAAGGGCCTTGATTGTACATTCTTTGAACTCCAGAGCTCTTTTAGATGCATTTTAATTAACTTAAAACAGTTTACATCTCTTTCTTCAATATTCTGAGAAGACCAGTGAAAATCTTACTATTTTAAATATTATTCTTGAGATTTATGCAATGGTCAATTCTTAAGTATTTCCATTTGTAACTAGTATCGAACCAAACTAAAATGAAGCCACTTATGTCAAGGACAAAATGGAGACAGTCAGTGTAGGCACATAAAGGAAAATTAACCTAAACTTACAGGAATACACAGCTCTTTCCAGAAAGCAGCAGAGGACACTTGCCAATAGCCAAACACCAGGTCTATTCCTGCCATCCCTGCACTTCCTGGTTCCCTTGACTCAGCTACCCTTATCCAAATAAGAAAGAAGAGTAGTAGGCAACCAATCAGCTGAAAAAGCCAAATAACTTTCACATTTATCCCATAAAAATCTCTTAGTGTGAGGAACTCAGAACTCTGTTCCTGTAGCCTCGAGTTTCTGGGCTTGGAGGTTAAAAGCTTTGTGATAATCTCATCTTTCCATCTTGTTTCATTCAGTACGCAGAGTTTGGTTTTTGATACTAGAATTATTTGAAAATTTCAGTTTTATTAGTATAGGAATAAAGATCATGATTTTTCAAAAATGGTTGCATAAGTTTAATTGGTCCATCTCAATAAGTGTTTACTGAGTACATCCTTATGTTAAAGTCTGTAGGAGACACAATTAAATAAGAACTAGTCCTAACTTCAAGAATTTATTTTCTAATGGAAGGTGATAGCTTAAACATTACATTTTGTCTTAAATTATTATAACTTATACAAGTGTAGGAAATGAAGTGATGTGGGAGTTCAAAGGAAGTCATCCAATTCCGGGCAACCATACATGATTCCATGGAGAACAGTATTTTCTAAGTATTAGAATAAGTAACATATCCTCTATCATAGTACAATTTCTTACCAATGAAAATAATTTTATTGCTTTTTAGTCATAAAAATGAACAGAATCATTCTGAAAGAGGTCAAGCAATACAAAGTAGTAAAATATAAAAGAGAAATAACTAAGAATCATCCAAATTCCATAAACCTTTAACATGTAAACATTTCCCAGATGTTATTCTATGTAATCAAATCTAACATAAAAATAAATCCATCTTTTATATTGCTAGATTTAATATTGCACATGTGTATATTTTATTTTAAGAAATTAGATGATATGATATAGGTATTTTATAATCTTTCCTTGTTAATCTTGTGGGAAAATACATGAGCTTATTGTTTTTTTTAAAAAATTTTAATGTTTTTGTTTATTTCTGAAAGAGAGAGAGAGAGAGAGCGTGATCAGGGGAGGGGGGGTTAGAGAGAGCAAAAGACACCGAATCGAAAGCAGGCTCCAGTCTCTGAGCTGTCAGCACAGAGCCATGCGCAGGGCTCCAACCCACGAACCGTGAGATCATGACCTGAGCTGAAGTTGGTTGCTTAACCTACTGAGCCACCCAGGCACCCCATGAGCTAATTATTTTTAATGAGTATTATGTAGTTTTATATTGGATGGATGGATGAATATGTGCCTAATCAATTTCCTATTGAGGAACATTATTTTCCAAATTTTCATAATTGTAAAAAGCAACACTAGGATTAAAATCCTCATAGACATATTCCTGTACATGTTGAATTATCTTCTTGGAATAAAACCCTGAATTGGAATTGCCAGGCCAAAGGATACGACTTTTTAAAATTTTGATACATTTATCAAACTATACTCTAGCAGAGTACCAATTTAAATTTCCACAAACACTGCTGGAGATTGTTCGCACATGGGCTAACACTCAGGATTGCCAGTCTAATAAAGGAAGTGGTATCGTATTATTTTGTTTTTATTTCTTTGAGCTTGAATAACTTTTTCATATATATAATGGCCAGTTTATTTTTTCTTTTATGAAGTGCTGTTCATGTTTGTTTATTTTACTATTGGGATATTTTCTTTCTTTCTTTTTTATTTTATTTTATTTTTAAAATGTTTTAATGTTTTATTTATTTCTGAGAGAGACAGAGAGAGAGAGTGTGAGCAGAGGAGGGTCAGATAGAGAAGGAGACACAGAATCTGAAACAGACTCCAGTCCCTGAGCTGGCTGTCATCACAGAGCCCGACATGGGGCCCAAACCCACAAACCATGAGATCACGACTTGAACCAAAGTCAGATGCTCAATCGACTGAGCCACCCAGGTGCCCCTTCTTTCTCTTTTTAATTTATAAGATACTAGAGATATTAATTCTTTGTTTAACATGTGTTACAAATAAGATTTGTCTTTTAAAATTTTTTTCAAAGTTATTTTTGGTGTCTCTTTGTATTAAAAAATGTAATTATGATGTTTTACAGTTATCAGTCTTTTCCTACATGCTCAGATAGGCCCATCCAGAATTATAAAGAAATTAGAAATTAACTCACTCATATTTTCATCTAGTTCTACTATGGTTTAATTTTTAGCTTTTTATATTTTATGTGTCTGGTATTTTCTTTGGATGTAAGGAATGAGCTGGTAATGGGCATTTCTCCATTTTGCATTATTTCAATCATTGGTTTGAATGCCATCTTTATCATATATTAAGATCCCACATATGCTCAGAGCTCTTTCTAAATTCTTTATTGTGCCACAATAATCTGTTGGTCTTTTCCAGATCTTGTATCATTGTATCTAATAGGATAAGTTTCTCTCCGTTATATCATATTCTTATTCTTCCTGCTGGAAGAATAACATTTTTATATTCTCTCTTGTGAATCTACATACCCTACGATTAGGGTACCTCAACCACAAATTTTAATAGAATTTTAAATGGCATTGCATTGGATTTAAACATTAAGAGCTTACATTGTCACAATATTGAGCATTTCTATCAAAGAAAATCAGATGTTTCTTTTGCTTTTCTTGGGACTTTTTAATTGCTATCTAAAATTTTTCCTGGGGCACCTGAGTGGCTCAATTGGTTAAACAACTCACTTTGGCTCAGGTCATGATCTCACAGTTCGTGGATTCAAGCCCAGCATTGGGCTCTGTGCTAACAGATCAGAGCCTGGAGCCTGTTTCGGATTCTTTGTCTCTCTCTCTCTCTGCCCCTTTCCCACTCATACTCTGTCCGTCTCTCTCAAAAATAAGTAAACATTTAAAAAATTTAAAAATTTTCTTAATTTTGTGAATGGAGTTTACTCTAATATGTATTTTCTAATTATACTGTTTAAACATAAAAATGCTAATGACTTTTATATTATAATTTTAATTTTAATTATTAATAAGTACCATACTGAAAGCTACCTTTTTCTATAAGTTCAGTTGATTCTCTTGAAGTTTCAGATAAATAGTTACACAATTTGAAGTTAATCATAATTTTGCCTTTCCTTTTCCAATATTAATATTTCTTGAACTGAATTGTGTCCTCCCCCCAAAAATTAATATATTGAAAACCTAAGCCTCAAATGACTGTGTTTAGAGTAAGATGGTAATTAAGGTTAAGTGAGGTCATAACAGTAGAGCCCTGTTCCAGTAAGATTAATGTCTTTATAGGAAGAGTCACCAGAGAGATCCCTGTCCTTCTCTGCCAAGTGAGGACACAGAGAGAAGATGGCCATCTAGAAGCCAGGAAGAGCTGTCATCAGAAACTGACCACTCTGGCCTTGATATCAGACTTCAGAGAACTTGGAGAAAATAAATTTCTACTGCTTAAGCCGTTCAGTCAGTGGCATTTTGTTATGGCAGCGAAAGTAGACTAATGTACTTCTTATTTTGTTCTCTTATTACACAACCTAGAAGTCATTAAAAATGTTAAAAAATAGGAATCCTATTTTTAATGGGACTTCTTATAGTATTTATACTTAACTTTAGGTTTGGGAAATGCATACTTTAGAAATGTTAAGCATCCTTCTATTACTATTTTAATAAGAGCTCCTATCAGCAATGTGCATGACAATTAGATTTTATCAGATGCTTTTTAAATATTTATCAATGAGATAACATAATTTTTCTTCTTGTCTATTAAGAAATGACTTATGTTGATAACTCTACTAACATAACTATATTCGATCACAGCATGTTATTCTTTTTAAGTATCACTGAACTGTACTTGCTAAAATTGTATTTGGGTTATTTATGCCAATATTCACTAGTGAATTGCTTTGTAGTTTTCTCTTTTAGATTACTTTTGACAAGATTTAGAATTATTATCTTGGCTTCATAAACAATATGAGCAGCCTTTCTTTCTGTAGTCTTTTGGAAGAGTTTAAATACATGTTAACTATCTATCATTCAAAGGTTAAAAAAATTCACCTCTGAAGACTTTCTTGTTTCTAGTTTCCATGCTACAGCTATTGGTTGGTTTAGGCTTTCAAAATCGTCTTGTGACTATTTTGATAATTTTTTCTTCCCTTTCAACTGCATTTCTGTGTAGCAATCTATAGACATTTTTACTTTCTAATTTGTATTTAGTTTTGTATCAGTGTTTTTCCTTTATGTTTTTTTCTTTATGTTTTTAAAATTTAGGTTAGATAAGATTTTACTTAGTATGTTTTCTTTCTGAAGAAGCAATTATTAAATTTATTAATTCTAGTGCTTTACTTTTTAAAAATTCATTGATTTCTGCTTTTATCTTGATTAATGATTTTCTTCTGATTTCTTTGCTATTACTGTAGTTTATTCCCTAAATTCTTGCATAAAATGTTTTATTATTTTCTTTTTATTGTTTAATAGTAAAAAAAACCTTGAGATTCTGTGTAGAGCTTTCTTGTGTCCAGTAGGTTTGGCAATGGGTGGTTGAATTATTATTTTTCTAGCAATTTTGGTTTGGAATTATTCTTTGGCTACTGTCATGTTGGAGAATTTTAACATTTACAAGCAGCTTTTTGTGTCGTTTCCTTATACTATGTTTTTCATTCATTCATTTCATTAATGAATTACTGTCAGTGTATTATGTACTATTTCTAATACAGGAATTTGTGGAGGATTTTGGGAGGGAATAAAATGTTACATTTAAAAATTTTTTGATGACTTCTTAAAATAATGTTTTCTCTGACAAGGATGTCCACTCTTGCCACTGTTATTCAACATAGTATTGGAAATCCTAGCCTCAGCAATCAGACAACACATAGGACTAAAAGGCATCCAAATTGGCAAGAAGGAAGTCAAACTTTTACTCTTCACAGATGACATAATACTCTATATGGAAAACCCAAAAGATTCCACCAAAAAACTGCTAGAACTGATCCATGAATTTAGCAAAGCTGCAAGATATAAAATCAATGCACAGAAATTGATTGCATTTCTATACACCAATAATGAAGCAACAGAAAGAGAAATCAAGGAATCAAATCCATTTACAAGTGCACCAAAATCCATAAAATACCTAAGAGTAAACCTAACCAAAGAAGTGAAAAGCCTATACACTGAAAACTATAGAAAGCTTATGAAATTGAAGGAGACACAAAATGAGGAAAGATATTCCATGCTCATGGAATGCAAGAAAAAAATTATTAAAATGTCGATACTACCCAAAGAAATCTACATATTCACAAGCATTTTTCACACAGCTAGAACAAACAACCCTGAAATTTATATGGAACCAGAAAAGATCCCAAATAGCCAAGGCAATCCTGAAAAAGAAAAGCAAAGCTGTAGGCATCACAATCCCAGACTTTAAGATGTATTACAAAGCTGTAATCATCAAGACAGTATGGTACTGGCACAAAAACAGACACATAGATCAATGGAACAGAATAGAGAACTCAGAAATGGATCCACAAATGTTTGGCTGACTAATATTTGACAAAGCAGGAAAGAATATCCAATGGAATAAAGATGGTCTCTTCAGCTAATGGTGTTGGGAAAACTGGACAGTGACCTACAGAAGAATGAACCTGACCATTTTCTTAGACCATACACAAAAATAAACTCAAAATGGACGAAAGACCAAAATGTAAGACAAGAAGCCATCAAAATCCTAGAGGAGAAAACAGGCAAAAACCTCTTTCACTTCAGGCACAGCAACTTCTTACTCAACACGTCTGTGGAGGCAAGGGAAACAAAAGCAAAAATGAACTATTGGGACCTCATCAAGATAAAAGTTTCTGCACAGCGAAGGGAACAATCAGCAAAACTAAAAGGCAACCAAAAGAATGGGAGATCATATTTGCAAATATATCAGATAAAGGGTTAGTATCCAAAATCTATAAGGAACTTAACAAACTCAATACCCAAAAAATAAATAATCCAGTGAAGAAATGGGCAAAAGACATAAATTGACACTTTTCTAAAGAAGACAGCCAGATGGCTAACAGATATATGAAAAAATGCTCAACATTACTTATCATCAGGGAAATACAAATTAAAACTACAGTGAGATACCATCTCACACCAGTCAGGATGGCTATAATTAACAGCTCAGGCAACAACAGATGTTGGCAAGGATGCAGAGAAAGAGAATCTCTTTTGCACTATTGGTGCGAATGCCAAGTGGTGCAGCCACTCTGGAAAACAGTATGGAGGTTCCTCAAAAAATTAAAAATAGAACTACGCTATGACCCAGCAATTGCACTACTAGGTATTTATGCAAATTATGGAAAGATATGGTATATATATGTGTGTGTGTGTGTGTGCGTGTATTTATACATTATTATAATGATGATGTTGTTTTATGCTTCGTTACTTAAGAATTGAGCCTTAATTTTATGCTTAGCCTAATTCAGTACTCACCAACCATCTCTCATCCTGTGACTTAGCCATTTCTGTAGTTTTTATTTGGCTGAATCTCTTTATATAGACTCTCTATATTGACAAATGGATTTTTCAAAAATGTTACCTGGATACCTAGGAGATATGCTACCTCAAACTTTGTATATCTTAAATTATTTCATATTGTAAACTATAGAAAACTTATGAAGGAAATTGAAGAAGACACAAAGAAATGGGGAAACATTCNATATTGTCTGTCTGGACATCTGAATACCAATTTGACTGAATATGCAATTTTAGAGACAAATCTCTTTTCCCTCCAAACTCCATTGACATTGTTCCACAATATCCTTTCATCTAAAATGGCTAAGGAGAATTCTTAAGCCTGTATTTTTGGTATTTTGTTTGTTTATTTTTACTTCTTCCTTTGTTGGTGCCTTATATTTTATTGCTTGAATGTTTTAGCCATGAAGTTCAATAACTTCACCTGGATAGCTCCATGTTTGTCATTCTTCACCTTTTTCTTCCAGAACAATGACTCTTTTCTTTCTTCATATCCATCCTGTATTCCTTCACTTCAAAAATGTTATTTCAATTACGTCTTTGAGTGATCTTTTTTAGCCCACTAATTCTGTTTTCTTCTTCACAGGTAGCAGTCCTACATATATTGGATTTACATCGTGCCTCTTGTAGTCATTGTTTCTGTTCTTTCCCTCACATTTCTTGTGTGATTTTCTAAAGCTGGTCCTCCATGCCATGGGTTGGTTTTCCTACTGTGTCATTTCCAGTCTCCATTATTTCTAAATGTCTTAAGTTCTTCAATATCATCATTTCCCTCTCTCTTTAGAATATCTGTTCTTTTTCATTTTATTTTGTTTCATATTTTTATATGTCATCCATGTTTACTTAATTTATTTGGAAGTATAAAGCATTTATAGTTTAAATCTTTTCTCTAAAGTTAATCATCTTCATCTATTTTTAATAGGCCTATTTATATATTTCATTAGTTTTCCCCTCTCTCCCTTTCCCTTCATCTCCTCCTCTTTCTTTTCTTTTTCTCTTTCTTCCCTCCTCTTCCTCTTTCTCTTCCTTCTTTCTGATTTTTGTTGTTAATTATAGATTCATTTTTTTAATTTTTAAAAAAATTTTATTTATTTTTGAGACAGAGACAGAGCACGAGTGGGGGAGGGGCAGAGAGAGAAGGAGACAACAGATTCTGAAACAGGCTCCTGGCTTTGAGCTGTCAGCACAGAGCCTGACACACGGCTCAAACCATGAACCATGAGATCACGACCTGAGCCAAAGTCGGACACTTAACCGACTGAGTCATCCAGGCTCCTCTATAGATTCCTGGTTTTTTTGTTTTTAACTACTTACTTATTTTTGATCAAGGGAAGCTTTTTCTGGTACCCATTAATGTTAGCCCAAATCAGTAATTAGAAGGTAAAGAAGCAAACCACAAAATAGAACAAACTCTTAACAGAGAGAAGCTTCTTCCAGTTTAGAAGTTTCAAAAAAATCTAGAGGCAAAATACAAAAGGAAGGTTTTCATACCCTATCACTTAATGTTTGCCCCAAGATGGCACCACTTTTGATTAAAAGAACCCATCAGAGATAACAGCATGCTGTTGGGAGAAACCACTTCCCATCTGTTTGGCATTCTTGCTCATCTGTAGTACAAGAGTGGGCCCTATGCTGAGTAGTTTCTGGCTTTTTTAAGCTAACAATAACAACAACAACAAAAATGGAATCTTTTGTAGCAACTCTGTACTGTGTCATAAACTAGGGAGTTTAAGCTTGGCTCTCTGTATCCTCTCTCAATGTGGTAAGAAGAGTATTGAACCAAATAGCTGTTCTGTGGCATTTTTAGTAGAGACCTAACTTTTCTTAGTTTTACTTGGAAATCAAAGAAAAGAGTTTTGTAAACATGCCCATGTCATTACCTTTCTAAGAAGCCCATCATAATTTTCATAATTGGTTTTAGTAACACCCAGGAAAGCAATGATCAGACTTAATGTTTGGTTTAAGATACAGGATGTCAGGAATTTATTAATACTTTCTGAAACTCTGAGCCATTTCGAAGTAAATTATATATTGGAATTATTTTACTCCATTAGTAAGTGTATCCAAGTGGTAATTTATTTAACCTAATGACTTTCTGTAAAATTAACTGTTTTCAAAGCATATTTATGAAATGAAAAATAACATGAAAGTTTTTTATTTAGCAATATTGCTGGACTTTTTATAATGAAATTGGACATCAATTTCTAAGCACCTAGAAGATTGAGGTATTGGGTAGAAATTAACCAATTTTTTTTTGGTGAGAAATGTATCCCATCAGATTAATCAAATTTATTTCTATGTTAGAATGACAAACTGTTAGGTCTCAAGAAATCCTTATTAATATTTTTATTAGATAAAGTTACAGTGGCTTCTTAACAATGAATTGGTAAATATATTATTTTAAACTTAGTTTTTTGAGCTTTTTACAATAAATTGTCTACTCTGAACTGAGATGACCAACTTGATTGGTTGTATTAACTCAGTGTAGTACTAATCTGTCTTCTGACCCACACTTTGGAAATTAAAACTCACACACACACACACACACACACACACACACACTCACACACAAATTCCGACCTTTGCTTCATATTTAAATAATAATCTCCTTATGGAAAAAAATGCTTATTTTTTTAAATGCTTATTTTTATATCTTTCTTTAAACAAGCTGTGATTGCTTTTTACAAATAATTTGTAACTATTTTAATTTAACCTTAGATGATTGAGTGTTTTCCAGTAAATTGACTACTTTCTGGACTGAACTGAATAGTTTGCCATGACACTGTGTGGCCCTAACCTACTTCCTGACCCTGACTTTGTAAATTAAAACACCTACACACATCATCATGTTCGGGGACACAAATACACACCCAAACTCTGACCTTTGCTTCATGTCAAAAATAATAATCTCTTTATGGAAAATCATGCTGAATTTATGGCAAACAAGTAGACCGCTTTCATTCCAACTGTACTTCAGGAAGAATTTTCCTATGTTAAAACTCAGTAAAGTTCCCTTTAGTTCATTTACTCTCACAGTCAAGTGTGAAAATGGCTTCAAGTTGTTTATTCTACCAAGCCTAAACCACACTGATTAGCATACATTTAAAGTTTGTCATAATCTAGTCTGCCTTACCTGCTAAATTATATTTTCCAGTACTCTTCAATACATAGCCCTACTCAAAATGAGGTCTTTTCCTGGTTATCTGGTTAAAATGTAACATACTAGCTTCCATGACTTTGCTCATATTGTTGCTAATTTCTACCTTCTCAAAGCTGGATTATTTATTGCTAACCTTTTCAAATCCTGCCCTTCTTTGCTGGCCCACCTCAATTCCCAACTCCTCCAGCAAAATTTTACTTTTTGTGTTATATTCCACAGTGATTCCTTTCTTTCCTGACCCTTGATCTTAATTTTTAAATTAGACTTTCCTAAATATTTATTTATATTGTCAAATATACTGGATATTCTCTGATATCAGTTAGCATATTACATTCTTTTAACATTTTTCTTTTTTAAAAAAATATTTTTATTTTATTTCTAGGAGAGAGAGAGAGAGAGACAGCGTGAGCACGGGAGGGTCAGAGAGAGAGGGAGACACAGACTCTGAAATAGGCCCCAGGCTCTGAGCTGGCAGTCAGCACAGAGCCCGACGCGGGGCTTGAACCCACGAACCGCGAGATCATGACCTAAGCGAAAGTCGGACTAAGCCACCCAGGCGCCCCTCTTTTAACATTTTTCAATGGTCATAAAGCATAGCACATAAGACTTTTTTAAATGTTAAACAAAAGTATCAGAAATATATTTAATTTTCTCTAATTATAGTAATGAACTATTACCTCTAGGTAGAGCACAATTTTTTTAAACTAAGTGACTGTTAGGTTTTGCTTCTCCTGTATGAATGATTAAAAGATTCGATCTATTTAAAACTACATTACGGTAATGTGAAGCCTTTAAAATTCTAGCAAGGTATAAATGGATGATTTTGTTTTTTAAATATAAGGGTACATGAGATAGACTGTATTTCATATAAATATGGGAAATGTAGATTCTAAAGCAGAGC
>NW_027532406.1:13113213-13131200 GCF_008692635.1 Crocuta crocuta
TGAGTATTTTTTTGAAGTCTGGTTTCTCTCATCAAGTAAGCCAATTTTTGTCAGAATTTTAGAAGTCTCAGAACTGTTCAGTGTTCTATGGGATACATTTTCTTCTGACTTTTTTTTGTTTTTCTTTGTTCTTCATTCCTTGGTTATTTCTTCCTTTTCTTGAAAAGCTTTGTAGGGCTGTTCAGATGAAGTTTTCAGGGCTGTGCCTGGCACATGGCTAAGAGCTCAGTAGTGTTATCCATTGTGTTATTTTCATTGTTTCTTTATTATGACACCCCCTCCATATAAGCCTAGTAAATATGCACAAATATTATTTTTATTTTGCCTTTTTGTATCTAAAAAATATGATTAAAAAGAAAGAAGAAAGTAGCAAGTCAAATACTCTCAGAAGTACCTGGTATTGGCTTATTAGAAAGTTTGGGTTTTATTCCAATCTTCCTCAATAAATGTTTATTAACCATCACATATTTGTAAAGCAGTGTGGGGGAGGTACATATAATTCAGAAACATATCCTGATAATTTCCCACAATATGAATTTCTTATTTCAGCAACCAGAGATAATGTTATTTGAAATGTAGAGGAGATAAGACTTATATAAATAATTCAAGGTTGAGAGTTAAAAGTGCCCCAAGAAAAGTACAGATAAAATGAGAGTTCACAGGGGGAAATGGAAGAGCTATTTTCAGTTTAGGGGGTTAATAATTCATAAAAGAGAGGATTTGAAATGAACTTTTATGATAGAGATAGTTTTGGACAAGCATAAACTTGAGGGAGGTGCGAAGATATGATGGATTATGGATGGCTGCAAATTCTGGCACTTCCTGAATTGAGAGATTGAATTCATTTCCCCACCCTTGGAATCCTACCTGGTTCTGGGACTGCTTTTACCAATGCAACTTGGTCAAAGTGACACTGTACCAATTCTAAGCCAATTCTTAGAATTGGCAAGTATTTTCTCCCAAACCAGTTGAAGTTTTAATTGTGTCTTTCGTTGGAAAGAAGTCTGTCATGTTAATATAGCACAGTTTATCAAGTTTTTCTTTTATGGTTAGTATTTTTTAAGGCCATTGTGATATTTTTCTGTTTTCTTCTATAAGCCTAAATGTTTAAACTCCATATTTAAATCTATATACCTCATTTCAATTGATCTTGGCTTATATTGTGAGCTAAGAGTCCAGATTCATTCTTGTCCTTATGGAGTTATACACGTGATCCAACATCACTACTTATTGAAGAGATTACGTTTTCCTATCTCCATTACATTGCCACCTTTGTCATTAAACTAAATGACTGTGTAATTGTGGGTCTCTTTCTGAACTCTTTTATTCTCTTCCAGTAGTCTATTTGTCCAAAATTAAGCATGTTTTTCATAAATTACTGTAGATTTAGAAATCTTGAAATATGGTAGTATAAACCCTTCAGTTGTTTTCTTCAAGAAAGATTGTTTTGGTCTTTTTTTGCCCTTCACTATTCTTTACACATTTTAGAAATATATTGTCAATTCATGCACAAAACCTGCTGGGATTTTTTTGTAAATTCATTTTTTTATTTTGAGAGAGACAGAGATAGCATGAGTTGGGGAGCAACAGAGAGTGAGGAGACAAAGAATCCCAAGCAGGCTGCATGCTGTCAGCACAGAGCCCTGATGCAGGGCTCAAACTCACAAAACCAGGAGATCATGACCTAAGCTTATACCAAGAGCCAGAAGCTTAACTGACTGATCCACCTAAACGCCCCTCTGCTGGGATTTTTAAAATGATATTATACCGACTATGTAGATCAATTTGGAGAGAACTGGCTATCTTTATTATATTGAGTCCTCCAATGCATAACCACTGTGTATTCCTTCATTTGTTTAGATGTTCTTTAATTTCATTTAGTAACATTTTGTAGTCTTCTATGAACTTCCAGTTAGATCTTATGCTTCTTGGTGTTAATATAAATGCTGTCATTTTATTAAACTTTATTCTTATTGTTTATTGCTGGTATATAGAAAAAATACTTTTGTATATTGCTTATCTGCCCTTTGATTCACAAAATTCTTTTTTAAGTTCCAATAATTTTTCTGTAGATTCTTTTGCATTCCAAATACACAATCAGGTCAAGTGTGGAAAATGGTAGTTTTAAATCTTACTTTCCCATTTCTATACCCCCAATTTTTTCCTGCCTTATTACACTGGCTAAGATTGCCAGTTTATATTGAATAGAAGTAGTGATAGCAAACATCCTTATTCCCATTTTCAGGGGAAAGTTTTCAACATTTGACCATTAATTATGAGCCTTATTCCACATTTTCTAGCAGATTTTATAATGACTGGGTGTCAGATTGATGAAATGATTATTCTGCTCCTGATGAGATCATATGATTGCCATTCTTTATTCTGTGATAAACTGCATTGATTTATTCTCAAATATTAAAAAAAAAACCTTGCATTCCTGAAATTTAAAAAAACTTGTTCATGGTGGACTATCTTTTCATATACCATTGCATTTGGTTTGTTAATATCTTGTCCATATATGTTCATAAGAGATGTGTCAGCTTGCATGTATGTTGGTAAGAGATGTGTTAAATTTGCCTTTGTTGTGATGTCCTTGCCAGATTTTGATGTTAAGATTATGTTGATCACTTTCTAAACTTGAAAAGTTTACATAAATTAGTTTTATTGCAGTGACATTTAGGTGGCTCATTCAATTAAGTGTCCAACTTCGGCTCAGGTCATGATCTCGTGGTTCACAGGTTCCAGTGCTATGACAGGCTCTATGACAGTTAGGAGTCTGGACCCTGCTTCAGATTCTACCTCCCTCTCTGTCTGCCCCTTCCCACCTCGCTCTCTATCTCTCTCTCAAAAATTAGTAAACATTAAAAAAATTTTTTAAGATTAATTTTATTTCTTGGGGCACCTGGGTGGCTCAGTTGGTTAAGTGTCCAACTTAGGCTCAGGTCATGATCTTGCGGTTCATGGGTTTGGGCTCTAAATCAGGCTCTGTGCTGACAGCTCAGAGCCTGGAACCTGCTTCAGATTCTGTGTCTCCCTCTCTCTCTCTCTGCCCCTCCCCCATTCATGCTCTGTCACTCTCAAAAATAAATAAACATTAAAAAAATTAGTTTATTTTTTTCTTAAATATGAAGATATCTGGCCTTGGAAATTTCCTTATGGAAAATATTTTAAGTTAATTTTAAAATATTTTAATTCAACTTCTTTGATATAGAGTTATTTGAATTTTATACTATAATTTTTATATAGTATGAAAATTTAGATATAGTGTTGCTTATAATATCTTATTGTATTTTTAATGTCTATGATTTTTACAGATCTCCAATTTATTACTAACATTGTTTTTGTGCCATTTCTCTCTTTTTCCTTAAATAGACTTGCTACAACATTACTGATTTTATCAGTCTTTCTAAAATAACCTCATAGGTTAGTTAATTTTCTCTACTGGTTATAAATTTTTCATTTTGTTAATTTCTGCTCTTAACTTTTTAATTTCTTTCTTTATTCTTTCTTTGAATGTTAATTTGGTATTTTTTACATTTACTTCTCTGACCTGTCCCTGGCTCAGGAGTCTGGGGTCTTCTGCCAGCATCAGTGAAACTATGGCAGCTAACTTATTAAGTGTGTGAAATCTCAGGCCCTTCACAGTTCTTTTTTTTTTTTTTTTTTTTATTTTTTTTTTTTTTTTNACCAGAGCGAAAGTCGGACGCTTAACCCACTAAGCCACCCAGGCACCCCCCCTTCACAGTTCTTGACAATAATATTCCCTTATTATCTTTTCAACATTTGTAGAAACTTTAGTAATACCACCTCTCTTGTTGTTGATACTGATAATGATGTCTTTGCTCTTTCTTCCCTGCTCAGTCTCCACAGAGACATAAATTTTATCAGTCTTCTAAGAAATAGCTCTGACTTTTGTTTACTGCTTATCTTTTATTTACTTTGTGTTTAATTATCTCTTCTTTGCTAATATATTAAGGTAGAAGCAGAAGTCAGAGATATAAAACATTTTCTTTAATAGAATAAATTTTCCAGTAAATATAGCTTCAGCTTTTATCCCACAAATTTTGATATTTTTTATTTTAATTTTCACCTCATTCAAAATATTTCTAAAATTCTATTTTGACTTCTTCTTATAAAGTTATTCCTCCCTTGTTTTCATGACTATTAGCCTGGTATATAAATTGTACATCTTTTTAAATTTTAACTGATTTATGTACTTATATTCAAACTGTGTTTATTGTAGGCATCACATCGCTGGGTCACAAAGTTGGCAATTTGATGATCTTCTCCTCTTATTTGGGTTGTTATATTTAATGTGATAATTGATATAGTTGAGTTTAAATCTACCATCCTGCCATTTGTTTCTATTTATCTCATATGTCCTTTGATTTTTTTCCTCTTTTGGATTAATGGAGCATATTTTTATTTCATTTCAACTCTGCTTGCTTATTAGATATACTTTTGGCATATTTTTAGTGGTTGGCTTAAGGTTTATAGTATATACCTTTAATCCAGTCTACCCTAAGTGATATCCTATATCACTCCATGTACAGAAACTTACAGCAATATACTTCCATTTCTCTCCTTTTGGCCTTAAACTACTCTTGTCATACAATTTAAGTTTCTTTATATGTTATAAATCCAATAATGTTTTTATTTTTGCTTTCAATAGTCAAATGTTTACAATTTTTTTTCATTATTTTATGTTGGTTCACATATTTACTATTTCCACTGCTTTCATGCCTTTGTATAGATCCAGATTTCTTGCAAATATCACTTTCTTATGCCTTAAGGGCTCTCTTTCACATTTCTTATAATGCAGGTCTGCTGATGATATATTTTTAAATTTTGTAATTCTGGAAAATCATTTATTTCACCTGCAGTTTTGAAAGATATCTTCACTGGATACAGAATTCTAGGTTGACAGTTTATTTTCTTTTAGTGCTTCACTATTTCTGCTTTGCATTGTTGCCCAGGAGAACTTTGCTCTCATCCAGTGAGAACTGTGCTTTCATTCTTATCTTTGTTCCTCCATGTGAAAAAAAAAAATGATGTATTTTTATTCTTTGGTTGGTTTTAAGGTTTCTCTTTAACACTGTTTATAGCAATTTGGTTATATATCATAGTTCAGGTTTACGTGTCTCATTTTGGGGGTTCCTTGAGCTTCTTGGATCTGTGAATTTATAGTTTTCATAAAATTTGGATTAAAATGTGCCACTATTTTTTCAAATATTTTTTCTCCTTCTCCCTTTCTCTTTCTAGGAATCTATTATGCATATTTTTGGCCAGTTGAAGCTCACTGACTTGTTTTATCTTCCTCTAGATAAACACAAAATAGAAGTAGATGATTTCAATCTATTTATGGACTAGAAAGTAATGGCGCTGGTTTTCAAACATTGTAAGGCAAAGTATGCCTTTAATTCACCTCCACTCTTTTTAAAAAATTTTTAATGCTTTTTATTTAATTTTGAGAAAGAGAGAGACAGCGTGAGCAGGGGAGGATCAGAGAGAGAGGGAGATACAGAATCTGATGACAGTCTCCAGGCTCTGAGCTAGCTGTCAGCACAAAGCCCAACGCGAGGCTCGAACCCAGGAAAAGGGAGATCAGGACCTGAGCCGAAGTCCGATGCTTAACCGACTGAGCCACCCAGGTGCACCATTTCACCTCCACTCTTAGGATACCAACTGACCAGCTATTTAAACTTTATTTTTTTTAATGCTCCTCATACAATAAGACTGCTAAAAAGTTCTGCTTGGCTATACAGATACTATCTGCATAGCATGTGAGTCATCTGCCTGTCAAAGCTTAAGAATCAGTACATGCCTGGAGTGCATTCTTGTCATAGGGTATCAGGCTCACCGCTCGACACCTACCTTCTACTTGTGATTTTTATCTCTTAATCTTGACAGGTTTGGCATGCTCACACTCTAATTTTTGTTTTCCTAGTCTTACAAAGTTGCCAAAAGTTTTACTGGCTTTCTGCTTCTTAAAGGCTGCCCTCTCCCTGTTTCTCAATTTCTTGCTTTGTTCTTCCTAAAACAAATGCCTCTAGAGGAAAAGCAGCACACAAATACTGGGCTCACTTCTTTCTGGGATTGTGGCCTCTTAAGTCCTGACTACCTTGCAAGATATCCAAAGCCTTCAAATGAATTTCTAAAAGATTATCTACTTTTCTATTTGTTCTTGATTAGTCCATGATCTATTACAAGAAAATCCATCAGACCTAGAAGCAGATGTGCCAGAATAATTAGTTTTTGAAGGAAGTACTTTTCACATTGGAGAGATCTGTAATTACCTGTAAATTTTATGTTTTATTGTTTAATGCCCCCAAAGAACATATTTCTACTGTTTTGAAAAGTGAAAATATATTTTTTCCTTTTACCTTTTGACTCTCTTCATCCATTTCTCCTCCTGCTCACCTAACACCTCTGGCAAACCACCAGTTTGTTCTCCCTATGAATTTGATTGTGTTTTTGGGTTTTAGGTTTTTTTTTTTTTTTTTAAGGATTCCACATATAAGAGACATCATATACTATGTCTTTCTTTGTCTTATTTCACTTAGACTAACACCGTTGAAGTCCATCCATATTGATGCAAAATTTTGATTTTGTTCTTTTTTATAGCTGAATAATATTGATACACACACATATATACACACATATATGTATGTACATACATAACACATCTTATTTATCCATTTATCCATTGATAGAAACTCAGGTTGTTTCTATATATTGGCTATTGTAAATAATGCTGCAATAAATATGGAGATGCAAACGTCTATTTGAGTTAGTAGGGTTTTTTTTTGTTTGGATAAATATCCAGAGGTTGAATTGCAGAATCATGTGGTAGTTTTATCTTTAAGTTTTTAAGGAACTTCCACACTATTTTCCATAGTGGCTGTACTAACTTACATTCCTACCAGCAGTGTACAAGGGTTCCCTTTTCTCCACATCCTTGCCAACACTTGTTATCTCTTTTCTTTTTGGTAATAGCAATTCTAACAGGTCTGAACTACTATCTCATTATAGTTTTGATTTGCATTTCTCTGATGATGGTGTTCACCATATTTTCATGTACCTGTTGGCCTTCTTTGGAAAAATGAGTAGTCAGATCTTCTGCCCAGTTTTTTATTAGAAAATGTTTATTTTACTGTTTAATTGTAGTTTAGTTCTTTATATACTTTGAATATTAATTATCCCCTTATCAGATACATGCTTTGCAAATATTTTCTCCCATTCAGTAGCTTGTCTTTTTATACTGTGTATGGTTGCTTTTGCTTTGCAGAAGCTTTTTAGTTTGATGTAGTTTCACTTGTCTATTTTTGCCTGTATTGCTTTTGCTTTAGGTGTCAGATTCAAAAAATTATCATCAAGACTTATGTCAAGGCACTTACTGCCTGTTTTTCCTAGGAGTTTTATGGTTTCAGGTCTTATATTCAACTCTTTAATCCATTTTGAGTTTGTCATTGTTTATGGTGTAAGGTAGTGATAGAGTTTCATTCGTTTGTATGTGGCTGTTCAATTTTTCCAACACCATTTATTGAAGATAATGTTCCCTATCGTACATTCTTGGCTTTGTTTTAAAGTAATTGACCATATATGTGAAGAGTGTACTTCTGAGCTCTCTATACTGTTCCATTGATCTATATGTCTATTTTTATGTCAATACCATAATGTTTTAATTGCTGTAGTTATGTAATATATTTTGAAATCAGGGAGCATGGTGCCTCCAGCTTTGTTCATTCTCAATATTGCCTTGGCTATTCAGGGTCTCTTTTGTAGTTCCATAAACATTTTAGGATTATTCTATTTCTGTTAAAAATGCCATTTGAATTTGATTGGGATTGAATCTCTGAGAATACTTTGGGTAGTATGGATATTTTAAGAACATTGAAAATTTCAGTCCATGAACATGAACTATCTATCCATTTATCTGTGTCTTCTTTATTTTTTTTTCCATTAGTATCATATAGTTTTCAACATACAGGTCTTTTACTTTCTTGGTTAAATTTATTCATAGGCATTTTATTCTTTTTCATGTAATTGTAAATAGGATTTTTTCATTAATGTCTCTTTCTGATAGTTGTCTGATAGTTTGATAGTATATAGAAACAACAGATTTTTGTGTATTTGACTTTCTATTCTGCAAATTTCTTCAATTTTTCTTACAGGTGTTTTGATGGACTGCTTAGGGTATTCTATATATAACATCATGCTTACCTTTACTATATATTTACCTTTCTGATGAGCTGCATTCTCATTTCTTATTACTAATTACTGTCCTTTCTTCTAAAATTTCCTTTAAATACCAGTTTCGTGGTGATGAACTGTATTAGCTTTTGCTTCTCTGGAATACTCTTTATCTCTTCTTCAATTCTGGGATATTCTTGATTGGAAGTTTTTTCTTTCAGATTTTTCTTTCTTACATTCTCCATCTCTTTGTTGAAGTTCTCATTGTTCTTATCCATTCTTTTCACCAGTTCAGTGAGCATCTTTATGATGATTATTTGGAACTCTTTATCAGGTACATTTCTTATCTCCATTTCATTAAGCTTTTTTCTAAGGTTTTATGCTATTCTTTATTTTAAATATACTCTTGTGTTTCTTCCTTTTGTTTGATTCTTTGTGTTGGCTTCTGTATGGATAAACATCTTTCCCAGTCTTGAAGGAGTGCCCTTATATAGGAGATGATCTTTGTCACTCAGCCCTGCCTCTGCTCTTTGTTGTCTCTCAAACCTTTGTGCTTGTCCAAAAAACCTATTACATTTTTAGTAGTTCCCAGTAGTTGAGGATGTGCCAAGACCTGTCACTGTTCCTAAGGGGAGAATCTCAGCTCACTATATATTCAGGGAATGTCAGCAGCATCACAACTGCATTCAGGATCCGAGCTGTTCAACAGAAATTTAAGGTTTCTCTACTTAACTCTAAGAGATCGTTAAAGAAGCTATTATAATGAAACCTTTATTATTATCTCTCTATATATCCATGTCTGTGTACACAGACACACACACACACACACAGACACACACACACACACACACATACACACACATTCAGTATCTAAAGTCTCCAGTCACAATGCTGTATTAGGAACTGGAAATCTATAGTATAGGACAAAAGATTTCCATTGACTATATATACAATAAAGCTCATTGGAAATTTTATTTAGAATAGTAAGTAGGTAAATTTCTTCTTTTTGGCAAATTAATGCATTACACTTTTAAATCATCCTGTTTTCAAGTTAACAAAAATTTAAATTTATAAGTTATGTAAAATACTTATTTTATGAAGTCAGTCATGCTTTAATTCATGTCCTTCATCCTTTAATTCATTTTATAATTTTGAAATGGCAAGTGGAGCTTATGTTACCACAAACATTTCCTTTAATCTAAAAAATGTGATTTCTGAAAAGCCACTCAACACAAATAAGCTCTAAGTAAAGCTTCCTTTTCTAAATCAGTTTAAATTACTTATATTTTAGAGAGTGAGTAGTGCTAGAGCCCTACAAAAAATGAGTGAAATAGCACTGAGTTTTGTCAATTATATATATATTTTTTCTCTTTGAAGGGAAGAAAGAAAGGCAGGCCAGTAATGATTTGAATGACTTTTTAATGATATTATAGATATAGATATTATAAAAAATCTTTTCTCTTTTTGTCATTTGGTTTTAGTGATTTAGTGGTTCTTGGAGTCCCATGTATTTAAAAGTGAATTTATGTAAAGGCACTATGAATTTACCATTAAAATTTAACTGAGTTTTTATGATTATGGCATAAAACTAATAAAACAATCCAAATATTGTAGCCATGTTTTAATCAAAGGTAACTATCTTAAACTGATTTAATTCAAAATGTCTGGCCTTATTTTAACTTAATGGCTCTATGTCTAAGCAATAATTAAATTTTAGGGTTTTTGTTTATCCCAACTAAAGTCAAACAATATGTACATTTGTTAAGAATAGTCTTTGTGCAACACTTAAATTGATGTATCCCATTAGAAATGATTTGGAGAGTTTCTTTTGAGTAATCTATCTAAACTGTCTTTTCTTATGATTTGTGTAAATAAAAGGGAAAAATTAACTATATATCCTTTCTACTTAAAATTAAATGTTGAATGTTAAATATTCTCCACATCTATCTATTTTTGATTTATTGAAATAAGTTTCAGAAGTGGGGGCTCTTCCAAATTCTTAGAGCATTTGAACCAAAAAAGGCTTAAAAATATTTTGCAATCCCATAGGCAGCAATCTGATCTATAGGAATTTTTTTTAAATGGTGTATAGGCTTTCAAAATTAGAACTTCATGTGTGATCCATCATAGACAACATTATTTCAGTGCATATAATGTGTCAGGGTCTTGAGATACAATGGAGGAAGAGAAAGGGAAATAAAATTTTATTGAGTAGTCCCTATTTTTCAGATATCTTAACTGTTATATAATTTAGTTTTTATAGCACTTTTATGAGGATACAAAGTGTTATCTCAATTTCAAAGATGAGGAAACATCTCAGTAAGGTTAAGTAATTTGATCATGATTATAAAGGCAGCAGATGGAGATGGAATTTAAACACAGAGAGGAATGGAAAGAAAAGTAAATCATAAGCTGACCACTACCATTTCATTATCAAAATAACATATATATTCATTCATTCAATTGGCCTTTGATATGTATCTATGTGTTGACACTGGGGATCCTAAACTCAACGGATTTGCAGTACAGTATATTGTACTAGGTTGCAAGTGCTATGAAAGAGAAATGCCCAAGGTACTGGAGTCCAGGAGATGGCAAACTTAATCAGCTTGTTAGCTAAGTTGCTGTCCTCTCTTGTTTATCCTTACAACTATGAGAGGCATACATTACTCCCTTCATTTTGTGGATGAAGAAATTGAGCTTCATAGAGAATTGTCATTGATAACTCAACTAGTAAGTGGCTTACCTTTGGACCAAGCTCCTGTTTTGGCTTCCGTTTTCACCTTGAGCCAAACTTGAAGTAGGACTCAGTAACTTTTTTGTATCAATTATACACAGTACATTCATTAAGGCATTAGTGACCAGTGTAGATTCTACTGGAGATGTTTTTAAAAAGAGGATTTCATTGCAGCACTCTCTTCTAATTAATATTATTAAAAATTCATTTAATGGTTAAAAATGTATATACATGTCATAGGAATGGCAAATGTGATCTATATTCCAAACACAGTTCCCAGCATTTCACTCTCCTGCTCAGAGTTAGCCCACAGAGAACAGCCACCACAGTGTATCATCACCAGTCATCACCAGTGATGGTACTGACTCCCTTACCAATGTATTTCTTACTGCCTTTTTTTTTTTAATGTTTTTTATTTATTTCTAGGAGAGAGAGAGACAGACAGCGTGAGCAGGGGAGGGTCAGAGAGAGAGGGAGTCACAGACTGAAACAGGTTCCAGGCTCTGAGCTGGCAGTCAGCACAGAGCCTGACGCGGGGCTCGAACCCACGAACCGCGAGATCATGACCTAAGTGAAAGTCGGACGCTTAACCGACTAAGCCACCCAGCGCCCCTATTTCTTACTGCCTTAATGCCAACAATCCAAAGGAGACACTTAGGGGTAATGGTTAGAAAGTGGATAAATAGGTTATCATAATTTTCTCCTCCTGACCTATCAGAATCCTTCCTTTACATTATAGCAGGGAAATTTGGACACATTATTCTAATTGACTATGGGCCACTATTGAGTTCAATCTTATAGTTAGCCAGTCTAGCAGACTAATAAAGCCACTTCTAGGTACTCAAGCCACACTGTCAAGTCCTGAATCCTGAGTAAGTGCACCCACATCAATACATTCATCCTCCTCAAGCTCTATTGTCTAATGTTTTGCTTTATATTCTTTGTCTAATACCATATTCTTCAGTGCTGCATCCCCACCTCCCTCTACTCTTGCCTAATAAGTTATCTTGACACCACATATATATGTGATCAACTCAGTTCATAGTTCCATGAAGGCTAGGCTCTGAAGCCATTCCTATTATCAATTACTATATAGTCAGGGTTCTTTAAGAAAATAGGTCACTAACCCTGGGTAATTGAGGATGGCTTAAGAAAGGGGCTATTGGAACAGCTTCAAGAGAATAGGTGATAACTTGTCCTTAAATGTTTGGTAGAATTCCCCTGGAAAGCCATATGGCCCTGGATTCTTGTTTTTTGGGAGATTTTTGATTAGTAACTTGATTTATTTACTGGTTATGGGTATGCAATTGAACTACTAGATATTCATCCAAGGGATACAGGTGTGGCTATTTACAAAGATGCCAGCTGGTTTGGGAGGAAGTTATAAGAATGGTTCAGCTCCCTAACTGTTCTTGTCCCTGAACCTAATGGGGAAGGGAATGGAGCAGTTTCTAGAATTTAAACAGAATGGCTGTATAGATAGGACAGGAACCCTGTCTTTCTGTAGAGGATATACACAACATGCAATGACCCAATAGGGAGGGAGCTGGGAGGAAAGCCAGTTTAGCCTCTCCTCCCACTCATGCCCCTCCACTTGACTAGCCAGAAGTCAAAGGGTAAAGGAGTCTACTGATAATTTCCAGAAATGTTGGCCCTCTAAGGCACAAATGAGATAGAAAAGGGTAGAGTAGATCTTAGGGGGCAAACAAAAGCTATCCAAACAATTAGGTCAAATATTTAATGTAGCATTGTCTATGGCATTAAAAATGTATTTAGGAAACAGCTATGTTCAATTATAATTGCTTTTACCTAGATAGCTAATTATATTGAATAGATGGCTGCATTTATTTTGTGAAAAGGGAACAATTAAGTATTCAGAAATTCAGTCGAAGAGTTTTTTCTTAAGGTACATTTCAAGTCTTAAAAAATTTATATTTGTGTCAGAGTTATGCTCATTTGCATTTAATTATCACATTACTGACAAAGAATAATAAAGTACTTTCCCTTCTCTTTTCTCAGTGTTGGCAGTAATTTAATATACAGTAACAGTGTCCATTTTCATAAACTATATATAAGCTGAATATATATATTTGGTTAGCAGTATTTATTATAAAAAAGAATAACATGGGGTGTTGTGTAGAAAGCATAAAGAAATTCAAACTATGGTAAAAGTGATTAATAACTAAAAACAAAATTTTGTTATAATTTTATATTATCTTATTTTTAGACTACATATTTGGAAGGTAATAAAATTAAACTATGTTCTATTTGTGTTTTAGTTGTTGACACTTTTATGGGTAACCAATATTATGGCATGCTCCTTAGCTTAAAAGCAGTCTGAACAATCTCTTGCATTCAGTTGTTTTTGGTGCTGCAGGGATGAAATCAAAGTCTCCATAGAGAAAGTCTGGAACAGCCGTAAGCATGTGGACAATAGTCCTCAGGTTTATCTTTAAAATGTGCTTAAATGTGCTACCTCCTATGGTGAAGATTATATATGTTCATACCTAAAGTGCTTGGACAGTTCCTGGCATATTGTAAATGCTCAACTGATTTAGCTTCCCTTCCCCCTACACTTTGCCTAGTTACCTCTTATTATCCGAGATCTCCACCCAAAGATAATAGGCTTAGAGCTTTAAGTCATCCACTATTCCCCAGATTAAAGAATGCTTTCTAATACAGGTCTTTACCATAATCTGTATTTTTCCTGTACAGTACTTGGCTTGTAATTATATGCCTGTGGGTTCATTAAATCACTGTCCATTTCTCTTGCCTGACTGTTTAGTATTATGAGTACTGTTTGTTTTGCTAACCCATGTCACAAACTGATAATAGAAAAAATATTTGTAAACAAAGTGACTCAGAGATCTGAATGGCATATCCCGATTGTTCATTAATTATCTTGGTATAATTATCTTGGTATAATTGGTGGAATCACCACCAATCTGAAAATTACTGACAATACCCAGAATTGGAAATGTATTTCTAGGACAGTGATCTTGAACCTGTAATTGTTCCTCAGGACAAAGTATTTGATGAGCACTGCCCATGTGTAACATAACTGCATACCTATCCCTGGTTCCTGAAGCCAAAAAGTGCACTGAGTCCAATATCTGCTTGGCACAGGCACCACGTGAAGTTGTACAGTTACCAGTAGTAAGCCTTGTTTATGAAAGGCTTAGCTTCAAACACTGAAAATGCCTCTTGAACTAATAAGAAAATACTATTTTTCAATGAATGATTTTTGTTTGCATAAAGCAGAAGAAATTGAAATTGGTTATACTATGAAGAGATATTTATTAAGCACTTATTATGAGCAATCCAGACTGCAATATAAGCCATTCAGGGTGGAGATTTTTTTTTTACTACAATTCCAGCAGGCTTCCTCAGAGTGAAGAGCCATCAGTGGAGGCCCAGTGGGCTGTGTAACAGCAGTTTGAGACAGGGGAGGAGAAAATGAAAGAAGACGAAGTGATCACTGGAGGAGGACTGAAACATGAGGTAAGAGAGAGATTTCAGCTATTGCTGTGAATGGAGAATATATTACTTATCTGTTGCTATCCCAAACTGGCAGCTAAAAACCACAAACGTTTAGAATCAACCATTCTCTGGGTCAGGATCTAGGGTTGGCTCAGATGGATAGTTCTGGTTCAGGGGCTATTCTCAGTCAGGCTGTAGGTCAAGGCTGTAATCATCTCACATTAACCATTTCATCTTGGGGAGGATCCTCTTCCTATATCACTCATGTGGCTATTGGCAGGCTTCAGGTCCTTGCCAAGTGAACCTCTCCAGAAGGTTCCTGAGCATCCTTATGAAACAGCAGTTAGCTTACTCCAGTGCAAATGATTCAAAAGACAGAGAGTGAAAGCAAGTCTCATGGTAATCACAAGATAGAAGCCATAGTTTTTTTTTATAGCCCAATTTTAGAAATGACATCCCATCAGTTCTGCCATATTGTATTCCCTAAAAGAGCCACTAAATGCAGCCTGCATCCAAGGAAAGGGAAATTAAGCTCCACCTCTCAAATGGAGAAGTTTTAAGGAACTTGTGCACATATATTTAAAAGTGATAGAGGAAACATGAGGGGAGAGAGAAATATCCAGATGTCTGTGTGGTAACTTACGTCTAATGTCTGGGCTCACTTTTTAATGAAAGTTTACAATATAAAGGAAGATTAGCTATTTCCTTCCAGCTCTTAGGAATCAAACTGCATGCAGTGTGTGTGTGTGTGTGTGTGTGTGTGTGTGTGTGTGTGTGTGCTGCAAAACACAGGGGCAAACCTGAGGGGGAACCCCTCTATAGTCAGATAACACACAAACTAACACTGTAAGACACAAAGCTTTAATGTCAAATCCCAACAGTGGTGAGTAGGAAGGGAGGATTCAGCATGGTTTATGGAAGTCAGGAATGGCTTCATAGAAGACACAGGAGTTGCTTCAATTTGTAAATATTAATATGTGATATGTTAACATATTTTGCTTTTTATTGAAGAAAATATAATTCAAGTTAGATTTTTGCTGTTTAAATGGATCAAAAATGTCTGTGTTCGTTAGCTGTATGTATCTTTTCCCATCTAAAATTCTTCATCTCTTTAGTTAAAAGGCCCTAGTTCTTTAAGTTACTGAGTATTGAATAAGGACTGAAAATCATTCTCTGAATCATGGATAGTTGCACCTATTTGGTTCTTCTTTTGAGAGAGAGAGAGAGAGAGAGAGCACCTCCACCCACAAGCATTGGCATGATTCTGTGTGTACCAGCAGGCATGCAAATCCTGAAATAAGGGAAAGTAGGCTGCTATTCCCATATAAATTCTTATTAGTCCAAAAGCCATGCTCTGGGAGCTATGAAACTCTATATTCATCAGTTAAACTTGCCATGTTTGCTATGGTCATTAGTGCTTCAAACAAACAAAAGAAATAAGCAATTAAAAAAACACCCAACTAACCAACCAACCAACAAACAAAAACTTTACCTCACCTACCCTTATATTATTTCCTTGATCTAGCACAGAGATAGTTTGCCACAGAAAACTTTGGGGTTTTTATCCTCTTTACTCCTATAGTGTCAGTGGTGCTGATGCAGCTGCATAATTTGCATAGAAAGTTGCTTGAATCTGTAGTCAGAATACCAATAAGGTGGCCTCTTTCTAAGCATGTTTATTCTGTCTTGATTGACTCTTCACTTGCATGCTTTTCTGCACAATGCACTTACTTGCATATTCTCAGCCATCTGTCAAACACTTACCAAGACTTAAGTCTGGCCTTGTAATCAAACTTGAACGCTATGGAAACATTGGTATATGTATGGCCCAATAGTGGAGAGCTGTGACCAAAATCTTCTTCTTAAAGAAAGTAATCAATAAAAAATGTTACTCTACATACAATCTTGGTTGATTTTGTTATTATAACATTTAAGTCTGCATTCACCAAGATAGAGCTAGCTATACATATGTAGCAAATGACTTCCTAGTTATAAACAACTGTAGTTTTCTATCTACACCAACTGTAGCAGTCTAACATGATTTCGAGGCTGTAGAAAAGAATCTATTAGTTATGCTACCTAGAGTAAGACTAGCTCATTGTAAATTTTGGACTTTTCTAATAAGAAAAACATTTGGAAGTATACTCAAGTGAAGAATAAGACAAAATAGTTTAAATTGGAATTGTGCTACAAAATCCTAGAAAAATCTAGGATAGATGGCCACACACTTACAGATGACCTGACTCAATCAGCCATCTAATGCTTTAAACAATTAAAAAAATTTTTTCCACAAAAATTATGCAGCTGAATCAGAATATACTCAAGGAAGATATAATTTATTGTCTCTCAATGTATTTAATAAAACTTAAAAAGTGGTTTTTGTTTGCAAGGACCTGTGCTGTGTTGTTAGTGTCAAAGTATAGAAGGCATAATCCTCTACCTTCCAACATCTTATCTTTTCCATTTCGAGATACATCTATCATTTTGAAAGTGACTGCATACACCTAAGTCAAAATCTTCTCCCAGAATAGCCAGTTACTGGTCTTTGGTGTGCCATCTGGGAGTTATACAGACAAGACAAATCTCTTTTTGTACCTTGCCAGAACTTTAGATCTGGAGACAGTTATTATATCTTCTCTGAACTTTTTCTTCTTCAGAATCAGTCCCTCTCGTCCTGGAAAATCCAGGTTATTTTTCTCTGAACACACTGTGATTTGAATATGCTCCTTTTCAAATGTGGGCTGCTGAACATTATATAATCCATTTTAGACATGTCAGGACATCTTGGAGAAGAGTGAAAAGATCCCTTTTTTTTTTAAGCCAGAATCTTGGATTATTAATGGATTCTGCTGAGTATGTAATCACAGTACAGAGACATATTGATTTTTCTTAGACTCCGTTCATCTTGCCACTTCTTACTATCTATTGGCCAGATAGTATCTTAAATAACAGAGTAAATCCCTGTAGCTGGAGTCCTTGTTTTCTGGGTCTTGCTGTGATCACTGTGGACATTTTGGTGAGTTATGTAACTCATGAATAATAAGATGCTTATCTTTGAGTAACAATTAAATTTTCATTTGCAATAGAACCTTTTGCTTTAGAAAAAAAAAGAACACTGCCTAATCACATAAACATGAAATGCAGCTCTTCAAAATAAAACAGACATTTTCATAATGTTATGCAATCTTTTAAAGTAAAATAAGCAAGGAAAAAGAAATAATGCTGAATAAGGAAAATAAAAGGAAATGATATAAAAGATAATTTAAGTCTTTACTCTGAAAAAACAGCTATATGCTGTAAATACATGCTAATTGCAAAAAAAAAATTCAGGACATACAGACAAGTGTTAAGGGAAAGCAGAGATTACTTGGTACACTGTCAACATCAAATGACTATAGCTAACAATTTGATGTATGTCCTTCAGGGCCTATTCTCTATGTGTAGATAGATAGATAGATTAGATAGATAGATAGATAGATAGATAGATAGATAGATAGATAGATAGATAGATGAGATATAAAATTATAAACTGCAACCACAATAAACACATTGAGTAGTCTGGGTTTTTTTTTTTTTT